>NC_041378.1:13688650-13708650 GCF_900634415.1 Cottoperca gobio | reverse complement strand
GGACAGGGGGCTCGGACCTCACTCACTTCCTTCAGCTTCCCTCGGCTCCTCACGTGCACACTTGCACGTCCAGGAGCTCAGAGGCCCGATGTGGGCGCTGGCATGGCCTTACAGAACCTCAGCGTGCTGCGCTGCTATTGGACAGATTACATCCCGCTGAGGAAGATGTTATCTAATGCATTCTGTTGAGAGTGGCAAGATCTAGGCTAACATCAGACAGGATAGCACAACCCAATTAGTCCAAATTAGATGTATAATTTGTCCTATCTGAATTATTCGGAATCCGGTTTAGAATTTTATAACATTTCTCTCAGATTTTGGTTTAGTATTATTTAATAATCTAGACGGGGTGCAGCCTATTTACACTAGCCTTCTATCTGTCGGCCGTGTTATTGGCGCCCTGCAACTGGCCTCAGTTCTTAATCTCCACAGGAAGTGTGCATCCGTGTTTTTATTCCCGTGTGTGGTGTGTGTGTGTGTGTGTGTGTGTGTTGTGGTCCCCTGGTAGGACACCACAGATGGTGGAGGGCTGGGTTTGACAAAGTTGGCATTACTGGGTGTATTGATCTGCTTTACTGGGACGTAAAGCAGACCCAAAATGAACTGATCAAATAAAAGCAGTAATAGTTTGTTTTCTCATTTTGTGCTAGGACCTTCCCATCAAGAGTAATTGTATATTTTAATGAACCTGCACAAGGGGGTGAGATTAGCTCCTATTAGCTGCTGTATAATTGTGAAGCATAATGACAGCCCACAGACATCTCAATACCCTTTATTCATCTGCATTTGTCATGCCGAGGATAGAGTGTATCCCACCCAGCTGGTTGGTTTCTATAGCCTCTGTTGATGTTGTCTCTGCTCTGTGTTCCCCACATCAAAAACAGACATCCCCCTCTACTCACCACCCTGAGCCCCAGCCTCTCCAACCTGCTCCTGTCACACACAGCTGTTTCACTCGTCCATCTCTCCCTGCCCATCAAAGCTCCGTTGTATCTCTACGCTCCTCATGTCACCCTCTCCCCTCATCTCCCTCTAGCACTTATTCTCTGTTTGTCCCTATTTATTTCTCTTTCTTTGTCACCTTTCCTCTGTTACCTCCTTGTCATTTCACCCATCAACATTCACTCTGGTTATCCCTGCGAGTGGGTGTTCTCTGCATGAAATGTGGGACTTCAATCCTCTCTGAACTAACTGCACCACACACACACACACACACACACACACACACACACACACATACACACACACACACACACATACACACACAGGTGTACATTTTCACCAATATAACTTGAAAGAAACCTTAAAATATATTGCACCTTCGGTTCACCTTTGTAGTATTTTTAGAGACTATATTACAGCCATGCCCTTTGGAAAGTGATTTTCTGAATATTAGACAATGTCCTGTCTGTATTAGTTATTATCATGAAGGAATCTTGGACCTGAAACACCTCCTTATCAAAATCAAATCACACCTCAGAGTATTCCCATAATGACTAAATACCAGCGGAGCTCTAAGACTATACATAGTATGTCACATTCTCCCTCTCAGTTTTGCCTGACACATTTGAGGCTGATGTAAGGAGAGCCTATATTTGGGTGGGGACATCTACAGTATTATAGTTTCCAGAACACCCCCCCCCCCCCCCCCCCGAGCTGGATATCTGGATGCTACACGTGCAGGTGTGTCACACATATGAAGCCTGACTTGCTTTTTGTGTTTTGAAGAGGAGTATATCCAGACGGTTTCAGGGTGTGGGTGAGATAAAACTAGACTTAATTGGAAGATTTCACCCTCAGATACTCTTTAACCATCAGATATGCTCAACCTGTGTCGTTCAGTCCCCCAGGGGTTATCCAGTGATGATGTGGTGCATCCACGTTCCCTCAACCTGCCATGTCCACTCATACTTCACTAGTTATACCGTACATATTACAGCTCCATTGCATTTTGGCGTCTGGAGAGTCTGGTCTTTCACAGTGAATTTCTCCTTTTGTAAATATATTAAAGGTGTCTTACTGCATGTCACATTAACCACATTTTGCTTGTCATGAGCGAAGCCAAGATAAACATTTGAAAACATTTAGAAATAGTCCTAATATTGCAAGGCTCTGCCCGTTGGCAGTTAGAGTAGGGTTTGTAACCCTTCAAATATAAATATATCTTAACTCTGGATTGCAACTCAACAACCCAGCAATGTCTGCCTTGTTGTTTTAAAACATTGCACTGAACTACTGTGAGAAATGCTTAGAGAGGTTGTGCTGTGAAAACTTCTGCTGTTGGGTTGCCAGTTACTGCATAATCAAGTGATTGCAATTAGGAGCCAAGAAAAATCTGATTTTATGACTGCAGTGATGGATTTGTGTATATATATATATATCTTTTGTGTGTGTTGCTTAGTATAGTGCTTTTTCACTAATGAGTTCCATAGTAACAGGATGGCTATGCCTGCATTTCCGCTAACACTTTGTCACAAGTAAAGTTGTGCTTTTTAACCTCAAACGTTAGGTAATTACATTGCTGCAGATGCAGACATCAGTTGGTAAACCCAGCACTCTGTTTGGGTCTTTCCTTGGCTGAAGGGGATTTAAATTTGAATACTTTTCTGTGTGCAACTGCATCTTGTTTTGGCTGACTTTCCTGGTCTGTTGGTGGGACAAACATTAATGCATTGGATCTGCTTAAAAGCACTAGAAGACGACACCAATCGTTTATCATTTGTGATTCAGCATTCATCCTCAAACCACCTAAAGAACTGTGAAATTCCTATTCTGGAGACAAATGTGGCAAACGTCCAAGTTTTACATCTGTGTTTAATCCAAATAAATAACCCCAGAATCGTTGTTAATAAATCTTGTTTATTAGTAAATGGTTTTACATGTAGTTATGCTACTTCTCTGGAGACGATCTTTTTGGCTGAGCCCCTGGAAGGCCAGGTAGCTATGCTCAGTGAATTCAGCATCTCTTTGTGACTAGAGGAAAAAGAGGAATAGTATTGGGTGAGATTATGTAACATGCATCCTTGAAACCTCCACAGGCCTTTTCATTTTCATTAATTATTTTTCTTTCTGTATCTGTCTTTTTCCTCTCTGTTTGTGTCTAAGGTTTGTGAGCAGCCATGACGAAGTCCTACCTGTTCAACTGGCAGAAGCACCTGCCTGAGTTCATGCAGGAAGGCACCTCATTCGACAGGTTTGATGAGGTAAATGTAATTATGCTGCTTATGCTGCTTATGAGGTTTCTACATTGCATAATGAATAAATAAATAAAAAGAACGGAGGTCGGAATGTGAAAACAAACACCCTCCTGACCTGTTTATGATACGTGACACTTTTCTGACGAAGTGAAGATTGAAGTGTAATGTCCTTGATCAAGCGTATGAAGGCTTAGCCTGTGATGCTAGGTGTATGAGTTTGTCAATAACCCTTTTGTTACAGGTTATTTGCTCTGTCCTATTATCGTCCTTCACCCTTAATGTCCGTCCCCCGGTCAGTCATTAGCGTGCACACACACATGCACACAATGTGGCTCCTTTATAACTTGATACTTCATTGTTGTAGTCGGAGCTTTCGCTGTAGGCAGGCCACATTGATCAGCCTCATTAAGAAGCTCCGGTGTAGTCTGCTTGTCTGCAACACGTCCCCCGAGTCTTAACCAGCACTCTTGGCAAGTTTCTGAGATGTATTAGATATATTAGATGTCTTCTTTCACTGAGATCCCAGTCTGTGTGGGATCTCAGTGAATTAATGTGTTCTTTATTTTTACATATAGACCATTAATAGTTTTCTTTGTCGGTATATACATTTAATATACGTGTAAGTGTAGTTGAGAAGTATGATTTGAAATCAGTAGAACATTTTGAAAATACGGCTTGGAGAACAGGAAGCGTATTAATCCTGGGATTTCTGCAGAGACCAGGAAGTGCTCACTGTGCCACTGTTGTGTTTATAATCAGCATCACAAAGTCCAGGTTCGTACCGATACATCAGGATATAAGACGCTGTTACACAGTGCTTTGCCAAAGAAGAAACAAAACAAAAAATATAAATAAATTATTGAATAGCTGTTTGAAAGCATAAAAACAGAATAATATTGAATAATTTCTCTGTTACAACTACAAGTAAATCTAGTGCCTTGCCTGTCTAGCCAATACCAATATAATATTGATTACATATATAATTTGATTTAATTGACTTATTTCATAATGTATTTTATTCTGTTAACTAATATTGTCATTCACTTTATCTTATTGTTAATTTCATTCATTGTCTTTCATAATCGGAATTGTGCTTTGGCAACACATCACATTTCACGCTAATAAAGCCTATTGAGTTGAAATGAATTGAATTGAATTGATATAAATTGAAATAAAAAAGGATTTAGACAAATCTTTACCAATAACTTTTAGTGTCAGTAAATATCCATCCTGCCCTGTGTGTCAATGTGTTTCTTAGTGTATATGACCCTGTGTATATCTTCCTGTTATTGCCCACGTTTCCTCTGACTAACTTAATCAGGACACTTAGCTAGGACATTTGCAGAGCAAAAGACAAAGTGTGTCACACACACACACACACACACACACACACACAGACACAGAAATACACACAGCCTTTGCACACATCAGGAAATCCCCTCTGTCCTCTCCGTTTATATGGACATCAGTGGGGGGGAGGGGATCCCTCTTAGGCAGAGGAGAAAACTATAAAGAGCGGAGGGAAAAGTATCATCAAATACACAGCCATGTCAAAGTGAGCCTTGAAACTGGCTTCTGAAGTCCTCCGTGTGTTGCTGCTGTGAATATGAGCGAGGCTTAGGCAGGACAGGCTTAGGACTGGCCTGAATGGTTATAAGATTAGAATGACACTGACAGACCACTACTGATGTATTGATCTACTATTCCTTTCTATTACCTGAAAAGTAAAGGCAAGAATTTCTTTGATAATAGTACATATATTCTTGTAAAAAAAAAAAAAAAAAAAGATTCAGTAACAAAATGGGTTTTTGGTTTTTAGCTTGTCGCTCATGTCAGCCCGTGTGATGAACTGTCTTCCATTCTATGTGTTTGTGAGTTGCTGTTGTTCTGTTGCCTGGCAAATACAAAGCCTGCGGGGGACATCTGTGTCGATTTGAAATGACGTACGCCAAGTCCACTCACTGACATCGACACTCTTTATCAGTCTCTCTCATAAGTGCACTCATACACATACACAAAAGCGCACACACAGACACAGACACAATCATGGACACAATTATGCTGAACAGCATGGATCTTTTCCACAAAACATTCTCCACTGACTGAAACCCCATTGAGTTACAGATGAGACGGGCAATGTGCAGATATGTTAGCGCATGTATGTGTCTGCTCCTACAGTTTTCAGTGCATTAAAAGCTTTATAGGGGATTTCTATCACTACTCTCTGTGTCTCTCAGTGCTACATGTAGTTATTAGTGTCCTGTCAATAAAAACATCTGACTTGGAGTGTTTGTAAGAGCATTTTCATGCACTGTAATGTTTTTTGTTGTGATATTGCGTCCCTCTTTGAATTGAAGCAGTGGTGCTCTTTTTCTTCTTGTGTCTTTGTATTGTTGTCTGTCTGTCACTTGTTATCTGACTTACTGTAGTGGACACTTCACCTTCTTTGTTTTGCTTCACCTGAAGTAAAGCAGTGGAGTAGGCTTTAAGATAACCTATAGATTTCCAATAATGAATCAGTTTTTGTCTTCGAAGGAGATATTTCAAATGGGTTTCCCCCGTTTGACATGACCAGAGGCAGGGAGGTCAGAGGTCAAAGAGATCTTTAGTGATCAGCCGTGCGTGCGTACGTGCATGCTTCCATGGGGACAGAACGGCCTCATATTGACAGGCCGTTAATGAAAGCAGAGAAGAACAGGTCAGAATTGTGAGGCACATTAAACCCGATAAACAATTATTCCTGTTTGTCATTCTTCTCGTTTATTTTGTTCACAAAATGTTATGTAATATTAGTAAATATTTCTGTAACTCCTACCCAGGCTGGTGCACTTATCAGTTCATAATATTGGTTTGCTGATTTCAAAATGAGTGCAAAATGCCAAATTATTATCGACTACATCTATGAAATGAACCTACCTGGTGAATATACGTAGCTGCACTAGAAAACAGTAGATATAGAAAATCATACTTTAAAGTTGACTCTGAGGCAACATATGCCTATTATACATACAGCGTGTTGGTATTTGCTCTCTCAATGCTTTATTATAACTTTATGTAACAAGCATAAAAAATTATAAACATAAAAAAAGAAATGTGACTTGAACAGCAAAATGATAGGATATATATATCCAACAAAGTAAGGAAAGAAAAGATATGAGAATAATTACCTTTGCATTATAAATAAAATAATTGTATTCTGTAAGTATTTTACTGTTGAGCAACCAGCTGGTCAGAAGACGTGTATCACTTCCTGTGTTTTCATCACCCAGCCAATGGCTCATGGTGATCTAGCCTGTTAAATTCTCGAGGGCATGAGTATAGATGTGTGTGTGTTTGTTTGTATGTGTAAATGAGTCAGTTTTGATATGCAAAACGAGAAAGGGATCAACGGGCACATCGCTGAGCTGCGATTACCCAGGCACTTAGGAAAGAATGTTGACCTGTAGAGTGCGAGCTGGACTACCATAACCAAGAGTATCCATCCACTTCCTCCCAGAGACAGCTAATTGTTCCTTTGCATCAGGGAGGACTGACTGTTCCCATAAAAAGTTTAGTTTTACAATAACAAGTCATCTGATAGTGTAACAGAAGCCTGCATGTTCTAAACAGTCGGGGCTCATTTGGGACCGTCTCTTTCATAGAGTTGTTTTCGCTCTGTGAAACTGAAGCCTCTGTCGGTCCCAATTCAGATGAAAGAATCTTAGCTTTTAACTGCACTTATAGCGGGCTCACTTTTTCCTAAATGGAAATAAGATTGTTTGATTGTTTTTTACGATGGTTTTAGAGTAGACGATATAGATAAATATAAACCAGCGTAATCCTATTTGCAGCAGTGTTTCTCATGGAAGCAAATGATGTGTGTGTGTGTGTGTGTGTGTGTGTGTGTGTGTGACACACACAGTTAGAGTGCCCCAGCAGCCAGCTCCTATTTTATTTATTCTCTTAAAGTTTTATACTTTTAAAAAGTGTGATTTGAGTGCACGTGCACACACACACTCGTTAATGCGGTCGTTCATCAGCGCAATCACAGTTTCCAGCAGCTGATTGAACAGAGTGAAAGATGGCCGTGTGTGATAAGCAGGCTAATGTTAGTAGATTTTCTGATAGTCCTGAGCTGCATGTTGCACAGGAGCTGATATATGGAGCACTAGAATATGTGTGTGCAGTAGCATCATAGTGGCTGGGCAAGCACACTTTTAATCTTGCTCAAACACGTACACAAACATCTCACTTAGTAATGTCTGTAATGCACAGCGCTGTGTTCCAGCCAGATGATGTTTGTCTCAAACAGTTCATGGTCGTCAAATTTATCTCACTTAGTGTTTGTCCCAGCAATAGGTTTCTTCTTCGCACGCAACACGTGTGTGTACATACTGAATGTATTTGCTCATACTTTGTATGCTTTTGTGTGTGTCTTTCGGCAGGCAGGTGCATCTTAGAACATGAATTAGCTCCATTGGTTTGTCTGGTTGCGTAACCCCTACGTGTGTTAAACAGCTTGACTGTTTTAATGTCGTCCCATGTCAAATAAAAGCCTGATGAAGCCCCCTCTCCTATAAAACCTTTCTTTGTTTCCCCTCTGCAGGACCCGTACATCTTTGAGCCCAACTGTCAGATGACTGTGGACGAGTTTGGTTTTTTCATCTGCTGGAAGAGTGAGGGGAAGGTAACGTCCACCTCTTTGTTTGTGTATTCTCTTGTCTACCAGGGGTCTTCCAAAGTCACATTTATTTGTATTTAGTAGTAAAAGGTTTATCTTGCAGAGTTTATAGAAATACTCTTTTCCCGACACAAACCTTTCTTGGTCGCTGGGAACCTGTGAAACCATAAAGTCATAAAGCGTCAGCATAATCCTGCCACTGGTCTTGTACTACAACATGTAACTTTACTTGTGGCGTGTTTGTCAATATTCAATATGTAATATATTATTTAAAGCTGTGGCGTTGGCAAATAAAAACACAACATCTGACCGTCAAAGACCCCTAACTGAAATGTAATTCTATCAGAGATTTGAAAGGCTTTAAAGGGCTGTACTGGTGATTCTAGTGTGTTACACTCACTTCAAATCCTCCCTGAACATCTTCCAAAGCATGGCTTTTAGATGAATTTCCTTCCTTCATTACCAATTGCTTTCAGTGCATGTCAATACGGTTTTAAAATCAACTAGGGGAGATTATAGGTAATCCATCATAGTCAACGTCCGCCTCTTTTCTATGCATTTGTTATGCCAATCTGACAGCAGTAAACAAAGGAGGAAATGTAGTATTGGAAACTTGAAAGACGTGGGGATGTTACTCATAATAGCATACATTAATAACTGCTACCACTTTGTATTGGAAATTACTGCAAAACAAACTAAATGCACCATGACTCATCTGTCTTGATTTGACATCCCCCCCCCCCCCCCCATCCCTCTCTGTCTCCCTCTTCACCTGCTATCATTTCCACTACCTATTTTCTCTTCATCTTCCTGTATCTCTGCTGCAGGAAGGCCAGGTTCTCGAGTGTTCCCTCATCAACAGTATTCGCGTCGGCGCCGTCCCAAAGGTGAGAATTCAGGAGAGAAAATGTCTTGTCTCTTGCTCCTGCAGTGACGGGGGGGACGGCCTCGTCAGGCACGTTATTCATGCTTTAATTAGCCAAGGCCCCAGCGGAGTATTCCATCGATCCACTGACTGATCTGGGACTCTCCTGAGCTTCTCTCTTCCAGATTTACAAGAGGCAGAACATGACATATTTAACTCATCAATATTTATACAACCCTGGCTGGGTTTAGCTGCAGGTTGTATGTATCTGAATTTTGGTGTGCTTTTGACCCAGAGAGGAAAAACAAAAAATTGTGCTTCCGGCCCTTTTATGATGGGCTGTCAGAGGAGCACTGAGTTAAGCAGTTCACACCGTGGAATCAAACCCTCACAGGTATAAGACATTCTGTTTTCCCTCATCCTGTAATAGGAAACTGATCTTGAAATAGCCAACATGTGCCGAGCAGCTCAATTGTTCTGTTTTGTCAGAGCAGCTGGTACCAATCAGTTATTTAACTGGTTTGGAGCCAATTATGAAAGCTGTTACAGGAATACCCATGTGTGGACGCCTGTCGCTAATAAGGATGCAAACCTGTCAAGCCGTTAAAAGTCAAACAGCAGACAGGAGACACTGCTGTGTACTGTGTACATAGGCATTACCAGGTTTGTGTATGTATTGTTGACAGCAGGGCGTGGTCTGTTTGCTCGGCCTTCTCGCGTGGAAGTGTATGTTTGTACATGTGTAAGGGCACGTATACAGATTCTGCAGCCTGATGGCAGCCCCTCCTGGTTGTTCAAACGCTCTGTACTGTTCTGTAAGTCGCAGACTCAGAACAACCGAGAGCAGGGCTCCTCTTCTCTCGGGCCTACGTGGTTACACAAGCCCCCGAGAACTGTTTCAGATAATCCAATGAGCGGGAAAAGATGAATGGCACTGGATAATTGCTGGCTGAGGTTTTCAAACGGCAGAGCCTGTTGCCTGCTCCTGCTAATTCAATATATAAATACATTATGCTCTTCCATGGTGATGATGGTGGCAGAGTGAAATGTAGAAGGTGAGAGGGAGGAGTCGTGCTGTGTTTTTGAAAGAGAGAAGGTTTTTATGGATTTTCTGTCAGTGATTTAAAAGGAGTTTGTGATCATGTCAGGCTGAACTGTGGTGAGATTATTCTGAGGAACATAACCATGAAACTACAGGTCTTGTCAGATCACATATCGTATATAATGTCTGTCGAGTGTAACTAGAGGTATAGACTGTATAGTGTATAATGCTGGGTTACGTATTTGTTGTAGCATTCGGTGACGTTATTGAAAGATTATTGGTGGAGGGACTTTGGAAAGTAAGAAGCAAAAGTTACGACTTGTGTAGTTTGGACCAATATTAGGGGCTATTTTCCTTTTTATTGCTCAATTTTATATCGCTTCCTGACTTTCATTATGTGTGCTCAATCAGAATCCAAATCCATCTGTTTTTGCTGCTTTTTGTTGTTGTTTTCTGTTCAATTCTGATTTACTGACGAGGTAGCATTGAAAAGAAAAGATATTTTTTGCTAAATTTGTCGTGGTCTGAAACCTGTTGATATGCTCTGTCTCATACTCAGACCTTAGACATCATGATGGAAGCATACCGTATGTGCGTCCTTTGCAGACATTAAAACTCACTGACATCGAAGGCAACAAATCATGTTTGAGTGTCAAGGTATTTGTATTCTCAGCAAAACCCTTGTCCAACATGTCCAGTGACTAGAAACCTACTCGGAAGCCTACATTGCATCCGCTTGCGTTTGGCAACTATATGGCTCAAATGTATTTACACAAAAGACAATATCTGTGTCTTAATAGTTTATTGGTTTAATTCAATTCAACACCGAACCACACATGCACACTTACTTATAACAGACGGTTAACATCTTCTTCACACTCCAACTTCTGAAAGGTCCATCACCACTTACTCACCACTTGATGGAGGTGTCTGCCCACCTTCTCCTGTGAAGTGGAATCTGAAGTGTTGCTTTCCAAAGCATCGAGCCGCTGATATTTCTTTTGAATTTATTATTGTCATCTGTTCCTCCATGATGAATGTCCATTGTATCCCTTTTCAGCTGACATGGAGATGTATGTCTCCCAAGCATGATCTTCAAATGCTTGAGGCTTTTCCCCAACAGCAGTAAACATTTCAGATGCAATCTCTCTAAGCTGCTTTCCCATTGTGTTTTACTGCAACAATACCAGAATAGGAGCTCACCTTTAGATTGCTTCCATTTCTTTTTCTAACCTTTTGACACCTGGACAGACTACACCACTACACTTTTTTATGTTTCTTTCTCAGGATGTTTCTCTTTTTGTCTCGCTCAGCATGTATTTCTTTACCCATCTGTCTGACAGCGTTTTACTAAACTCGTCTTACTTTCTCTTTTTCTCAGGACCCCAAGATCTTGTCATCATTTGAGGCCGTTGGAAAGACTGAGTCAGACTTAGAGGGCTGCATCATCTGCATCTGCAGCGGCACAGACCTGGTCAACCTCAACTTCATGTTCATGGTGGCGGAGAACCCAGACACAGCCAGGGTAATTACATGCACACACTGTATTTCCACTGCTCGGTTCTTTGGCACTTACGGCTGAGGAAGTCAAATGTTACAATAATACCGATGACATGAAGTCCTTGAAAACCTTGTTTTTTCATATCCAAAGTCCATGCCGTTTTGGACCAATCTAACTTGTATTGTTTATCTGTATTTACGGCCAAGTTTTTTGTCAAGAATGTTTTCTGATGGTGAGAAATAACACGTGGTCTGGGATCTCTGCTTAGCACCTGGAGAGCACCCCTAATGCATTCAACATTTTCACATCATACCGTATAGAACAGTGTTACACATTGCGCGGCTCGCGAGCCTCCTGCAGCTCGCTAACCTTTAATTGGTGGCTCGCATGGCAGTAGGCTAAATAAAGGGGTGATAGATATGATCATGGGTGTAATTTCCACTGGGGATAGGGGGAACATGATTTGCTAGCTTGATGCCACCAGCAATTACCGGCAGTAACTCACCAAGTTGCTGAAGTGCCTCCTAATATTTCTCGTCAGCAATGTATGACAAGCAGACTCTCTGGCTCTTAGTTTCATGTGTGACTCACACACACACCAATGGCTCAATATGATCATAACGCGATTGCTTTCATATCAGAGATCAGATGATGAGGTGGAGCTGCTTCAAGACATAGCGGGTGAGGCAGAGAGAAGCAGCACAGAGTGCAGCAGGTACGTTATGTGCTGTAGTCAGGGGATTTTGATTGGTTGACAGTGAGAGGAAGAGGTGTACATGATAAGAAGTGAATACAGTTTGAATTAAAGATAAAGTTGATTTAAAAATAAAGTAGGCTACACTAATAATGATACAACCAACCTGATTTAGATTATGGCTCCAGTTTACCAGCATTGTTTTGCCTGTGTATTTTGTATCAATAGTTATATGACCATAAATAAAAGAAGAAAAAAAAAGAAAGTGGAAATTAAATCTCATATTATTTTTATTTGAACCACACACAAAAACATTAATTGTGAACATTTTTGAATGTATAAAATGATTCGGCCCCTATATTAAACAATTCAGAAAGTAAGACAGCTTTCTCTTATACATATTTTAGCACTATTCTTTCTGGCAGAATGTATCATTAAGGCTGATTTTGTATCACCATAGTCCCTAAATGTTTGTAGAAATGCAGGAAATAGGATTCAAATGGAGAACATTTATCAAACTTCTCAAACCAAAGTTACACCCTTGGATATGATTATGCAGTCAATACAGATATTTCATAAAAACAAGCAGGGCTATTACATATAACCCACACTGAAAGTGTCTGATCTATTAGCCTACAAATAATATCAAATTATATGTAATAATAATTGATAAAATATGTAAATATAGACTAGAAACAAGATATTTAAACTTGCTCGGCGGAACACTGACTCACTGCGGAGTTGCCAGTTCAGTCTATCGGCACTACATGGTGAATGTGCTCTTGGACGGGTAGATACATGGTGGGCTAGTATAGAAATAAATAAACTTAAGGTCATTCAAAATATATTATCATAAGCATGCTATGTTAAATCGCTAAATTGGATACTACGACCAACCTGGCACTTCATACTTGCGATGGTTTGGCTACGGTCGACTCGTTTCGCCATTTCATGCTAGTTAGCACGTCTTTCTACAGACGTAAACTGGATCGATTTCTTATTAACAAAAAGTTGCACGCCAGGTGGACAGAAACAAAGCGTGACAACGAGAAAAATTAAGATTTGGCTTTGGAGAGGAAGATGCTGGAGATGGGGTTTGTGGATATTGGTTGACTGCATTGCATATTGTATGTTCTGGGTGAGATGACAGATTAATTAAAGACATGCTTTTTGATGAGATGTAGCTTTTCATACTTTGCGGTAAAAGTTGCTCTAACATTGACTTTGTCCCATCAATGTGGCTTTCATGTAAAAAAGAAATTGAGAACACCACTGGTATAGAAGAACCTTCGACACGGCAAATAATTAGTTCAGAATGAAAGCAAATTGCCCGGTGAATGGTACATATGCCAACTCCTACACGAGGCAAATATGACCTTGATTCACTCTGATAAACAGACACATTTGAAATGAGTCATGTTTCCCTGCCTCACCTCATCTCTATCTCCCTGTGAGCCTCCTGCTCTCCTGCTTTTGATTTTATTTTCTCATTCTTTTTGTTTCGCTCATAGTCTTCTCTCTCTCTCTCTTTCTCTCTCTCTCTCTCTCTCTCTCTCTCTCTCTCTCTCTCTCTCTCTCTCTCTCTCTCGCTCTCTCTCTCTCTCTCTCTCTCTCTCTCTCTCTCTCTGTCTTTGTCTGTCTGTCTGTCTCTCTCTCTCTCTCTCTTTCTCTCTCTCTCTCTCTCGCTCTCTCTCTCTCTCTCTCTCTCTCTGTCTTTGTCTGTCTGTCTGTCTCTCTCTCTCTCTCTGTCTCTCTCTGTCTTTATCTCTCTCTCTGTCTTTGTCTGTCTGTCTCTCCCTCTCTCTCTCTGTCTCTCTCTCTGTCTTTGTCTGTCTCTCTCTCTCTCTGTGTCTTTATCTCTCTCTCTGTCTTTGTCTCTCTCCCTCTCTGTCTCTGTCTCTCTCTCTGTCTCTCTCTCTCTCTCTGTCTCTCTGTCGCTGTCTGTCTCTGTCTCTGTCTCTCTCTCTGTCTCTCTCTTTGTCTTTGTCTGTCTCTCTCTCTCTCTCTCTCTCTCTCTCTGTCTTTATCTCTCTCTCTGTCTCTCTCTCTCTGCCTCTCTCTCTCTCTCTCTCTCTCTCTCTCTCTCTCTCTCTCTCTCTCTCTCTCTCTCTCTCTCTCTCTCTCTCTCTCTCTCTCTGTTTTTTGTGAGAAATCTGACTACCTTATTGAGTAGAAAACACCTCTCCATCCTTCTCTATGTCGCTTTCTCACTCATCACTCATCTTTGTCTCTCAATTCAATGTGCACTGTCTGTGTTTCTTTTAATCGGCAGACAATTGTATTGCAGATTATTATGTTATGTTAAACCTCCACACAATGTACACATCCTGTAGAACGCAATACACAACTGTATGTGCAGATCAAATTTCAGTTTCCTGGAGCTGAATTGATCTGGATTTAAAGAATGACTCTTCTCAGGATTAACCAAACAATGTAAGTGTCAGAAGTGGTATAAGATAATTAAAACCAATATTTGTCATTCTTCAATCTTAGCATTATTCTATATTTTTCTTCAAATCCTTTAAAAACAACAAAACTAAAACCTGCCCCACCCTGTCTGTGGTACTCTGCTCCAGCTCTATTTTTGTTAAGATGTAAAATGAGTCACAAATGTAAAGCCTCATTTTAAAAGAGTCATTTCCTAAAACAGCTGTGCACTGCAGTTCTTTATAAAAGGGTACTTGTTGGGAACATTTTTAACTGCAGATTAATGCACATGCTAATAAGTATTAATGGCAGCAGGATCATGTGTTAAGGATTTACTCAAAAGAAACTACATTGCTCATGTCAATGAAGGTCTATGACACAGATGAATAAACTTTACCACGCTTTATATGTCGGATAAATTCATTGTTGGTTTTGGTCTTTTCATGGGATTTGTTGAGAATAAGAAGTATAGACTATCGCCAGCCTTGCGGCAAAGGTTCAGATTGACAATGCAGGCAACTTCAAGAAACTTCAGAAAATCATAAAAGTCAGCAATCTTATATTTAGGAACAAATCCAGTGTGGCCCAAAATGTTTTACTACCTAAAGTGTGTCATTGTTCTCAGCCTCAGGATTGTCATGTCATGTTGTTAATATGAATCCACATCTATGTCATTGTTTATGTGTCATCCACAATTGTTTGTTTGTCTATGAAGCTCATTCAAGCGCTGAGAGAAGTAAAAACGAGCCCACTGGCAGTAACAAAGCACAACTAGAATGATTAAAAGTCACAGCACACTGCTAGCCTGAAGAAAATCTTTTAATGTAATTTATTTAAAGCTGTCAGTTCTGAAAATAAAAAGATGTCCTCACAATCACAATCAAACTAAAAATGTTTGATGTTTTGAGCGGGCACAGATCCGTGATTTGCTGGTGTTTCTGCATTTCCCTGAGAGGGTTGTCTTTGTGGTGAGGGGTGTTATAAATGATGTTTGCACTCCGGAGAGCTCCCTGCCACAGGGCTGCCAATGGTATTTGTGCAACAGCCTTCAGCAATGAGAGACACACACACACACACACACACACACACCATCACACCATCACCACTTCCCAGCATGCAGGTGGCCCTAAGTAGCAGACCTCGGGAGATGACAGAGTTATTTACATCAGCAGATACACACACACACACACACACACACACTTCATGGACGCCACATGCCCAAACAGACTACCCCTGCTACAGCCGTTATCTTGTTTAATGTTTTCATAACTATGATGATGTCAGTAATGATTGTCTGTGGAAGTGGAGGACAGACGACAGTACAAAGATGGAGAGTTGCAATCAATGACATCCAGAGACAGAAAGACAGAGGGTTCAAAAAATGTTCTGATTATCATCCTCAGTGATGTTTGTTTTGATGCAGTCAGCAGTGTCTTCATGTAAAGCTACAAGGCCTTCTCTAGCTGTTTGTTTACTTTCACTGCTTGTAGCCTTGCAGCAGTGTGTGTGTGTGTGTGTGTGTGTGTGTGTGTGTGTGTGTGTGTGTGTGTGTGTGTGTGTATATTTAAGAGCCAATTAATTTTCCTGTGTTTATTTCCCCAAAGACCCACTTTTAAACACAATGCATACGCTCGGCTGCTGTGTGTGTGTGCAGGCTTTGGTTGGTCAGTGTGTGTCCTGAATACTGGTGTTTGTTTTGCAGAAATGGATCGAGGGTTTGAGATCAGTGATTCACAACTTTAAGGCCAACAACGTCTGTCCAATGACCTGCCTCAAGAAACAGTGAGACCATTTTACAGCACACTCTCTTTATAATCTCAATTCTGTGCTCTAAACTGTTTCAAGTTGTTCTTGTTCTTTCTCTATGTATCTAATATCATTCTGGTAAGAAATCAGCCCTTTCTCTAATCTGTGCTCTTCTCTGTATGCTTTAATTTTCTTCTCTCGTTTAGTTGGATGAGAATGTGCTTCCAGACCAATGTGAATGGGAAGATTCCTGTGAGAGGGTAAGAGTAAATTAATATTTGGTACAATCATCCCATTCTACTCTCATCTGTCTCGCTCAACTTTGCTCTTCTCCGTCTCTCTCTCTCTCGCTCTCTCTCTCTCTCTCTCTCTCGCTCTCTCTCTCTCTCTCTCTCTCTCTCTCTCTCTCTCTCTCTCTTTTACAGCATTACTCGAACATTTGCATCTGGAAAAACAGAGAAGGGGATCTTTCAGGCTCTGAAGGATCTTGGCCTTCCTAGTGGAAAGGTCAGACAACACTGACTGTAGACGGGTGGTGAGATGGATCATATGTGGCTCTTTAAACGGAAGGTTTATAGCTCACATGGCTTGTTTATCTTCCACAGAATGATGAGATTGAACCATCAGATTTCACCTTTGACATATTCTACGCGCTCACGCAGAAGATCTGCCCTCGCACAGACATAGAGGAACTCTTCAAGAACATGTGAGTCTCCTTTTTAAACCTGCCTGCCCTCTTCTTTGTAATGTTTACTGATTACTGACAAGTTAACAGTAGTACCCTTGCATTGTTTTTACCTATGTTACCCTGTGCCTAAACACGAACAATGATGCTGTTGAAATATTCCCCAAGTGTGAGCTACTGCATCTTTTTGGAAATAATCAGGACAAATGTTTCTGCGCCTGCTGCACTAACTTTGTCTGGACAGCCTAACCTGCTTCCACAATTCAACGTGAAATATGAGTGATGATTAACATGTTAATACTAAACTTGTAACATTTAAGTATGATCCCCTTTTTTAAAGACTGCTTTCTAATTTTAACTGACTGACTGTGTGAATGACTGTGAGGATGTCTATTTTAAAGGAGCATAACATTTTGTTTTTCTAATTAATTCCTTTGCAGCAATGGGAACAAAACTGATTATTTAACTGTAGACCAGTTAGTCAGCTTTCTGAATGAAGTAAGCTCTTTATCATTCATTAACTTCTCTGTGTTGTGCTTGCTCACGCCCCCCCCCCCCCCCCCGTCGTCTCTGCAACCCCGTCCTGCTCTTGGTAGAAGTTGCTCTCCAGCCCGGACTGCACATTAGCCGACCCTCATTAAAAGTCCTTTAATGAGGTGGACAAAGTATTTAACCTCCAGTCAACCTGCAAGGGCAACTTCAACCAGCTCCCCTATTCTGCATTCTCGCCCTCATCCCAATTCCCCATGTGCTCCCTACTGCGGGCTTGCCTACTTGTGTCTGATTGGTGTTGCCACGGCAACGGGAGGGTAGAGGTTTCCGTCCCGTTGCCTTCTGCTCGGCTCATCTCGTTTCCTGCTGTCTGTTCTCTGTGGCCGTGCTCTTCTGTTTGGATGAATACCTGCTTGGTCCCTCCGCTGTGAGCCTGCCTGTGTTGCTGCTTCATGCCCAATCCTTTGCACCAATAACCCTCTAGACCCGCCGCCAATGGAGCCAAAGCTTTGTTTAGATTAATTCCCACCTGGCTTTGTGAGTGGGCACTGGCATTATAATGCTGTTTTGATGCTGTTGTTTTATGAAAGTAGAGCATCGTTGAACCTATGCAACACATACGACTCCTGTGCTTAAAGCAAACACTGCACCTGTTAGCGTGGCTCAGTTTCATTTGAACATCTTAGCATTACATTTGGTTTGTTACCTCCTGTTCATACCTGAGTGTTCTCTATTTAAGACCACAATGATGAACACAAAAGTTATTAAAAGCAACTATATTCACATGCTGCGTTAAGTTTGTGCCTGTCCTGTGAGTCAGCGGAAGATGCTTTTTGTTCTGGATCCAGTTTCTTTGGAAATAGTAGTAAAGATAATGCGTCTGTGTGCGTGTTGCTCCTCAGAACCAGCGTGACCCTAGATTAAATGAGATCCTGTTCCCGTTCTACGACCCCAAGAGAGCCATGCAGATCATCGAGAAATACGAGAGAGATGAAGAGCTGAAGAAGAAAGGTAGATGAGAGTCGTGGAAACACGAGGCAGACATGTTTTAGGCTGTGCTGCCATCTGCCTGTGTACCTTTGACACTACAGCACGTTACATCAGACCATTGACATAGTTCTCTGCCAAAGTAGATTTTTGTCAGCCTGTGTCTTATTTTGTCTGCTCTTATCGTCATGACATATTAACAAACAAACATACATTTAACCGGTAGTACTACTTCTTAATAAATACCCGCTCATCGGGCCAAACCATTATCAAATGGTTTAACCTCTAAAAGCTATCAAACGTCCTTTTGACACAAAATCACCCTCACTACAACAGGATCTGCCGACATCGGATTCTTAATCATCTGTAGCCTGGAGATGTTGCAATTTTAGATGAATAAGATTGCATTACTAATTAAAGAGTTCTTTTAATTATCATGTACGAAATAGCAAGAAGACTGTTCGAATGCTCACAAGTTTATGTTCTCCGTTTTACTATAGCTGTTTGAAGGGACACAGTGTGGAAGTAAATGAACACAAGCAGTGCACATACATGTAGCAGTGAATCCATCACTCTACTTATTAGGAAGAAAAGTGATGATCAATGATTTTAATGGGATTCTTTCAGGGTTATAATGCTACTTTCAGCCTGGAAGTTCATCGTAACCACCACCAAATATTCTTATGTAATAAAGAGACATTGCAATTAACCCCTCAATCTTATTAACTTCCACCCCCTGGTTCCCTCTCCCCCAGGTTGCATGTCCAGTGATGGGTTCTGCCGGTACCTGATGTCAGATGAAAATGCTCCAGTTTTCTTGGACCGGCTGGAGCTGTACCAGGAGATGGAGCAGCCGCTGGCCCACTACTTCATCAGCTCCTCCCACAACACGTACCTGACAGGGCGACAGTTTGGAGGGAAGTCCTCAGTAGAGATGTACCGTCAAGTCCTGCTGTCTGGATGCAGGTGTGTTAAGTGTGTCACGGTCTTTTAAGATGGTGGATGCATGTGAAGGCGCAGACACGCATGCATCCCATTGAACACGCACACACTCTAAACAGGTTAAACTTCTTAAATGTACATGTGTATTATATTACATGAACATCATTAGTGGATGCCTGCAGTTTCTGTATGCTTTTCATCCTGTCAGATGTGTGGAGCTGGACTGCTGGGATGGTAAAGGAGAGGATCAGGAGCCCATTATCACTCATGGCAAGGCCATGTGCACAGACATCCTTTTCAAGGTGAGCACGCACACAGCAATGTACTGTAGTACTGCAGTCAACAGTTGAGTCTTTTTTTCTGGCTGATTCAATATTCTTGAATTAGGTATGCCTGCCCCCTTGTGTTGAGAGTATGATATTGCATTATCAGTTTTGTCCACTTCTCTTTTTTCTGCTTCATCTTTTCTCCTCCTCTTCCAACAGGATGTTATCCAAGCCATCAAGGAGACAGCTTTTGTGACCTCAGACTACCCTGTTATTTTGTCCTTTGAAAACCATTGCAGGTATGTGAACCATAAATAAAGGGTGTTAATGCATAATGGCTTTGCTTTTATTGTTATTCTTTTTTTTTTTATATATATACAGTACGTTGACCCAATGCATTCTGTATATGTGTCTGTTTTCGTGTGTCTCTCCAGTAAACCACAGCAGTACAAGATGGCCAAGTATTGTGAGGAGCTCTTCGGTGAGTTCCTCCTCA
>NC_041378.1:13493650-13683650 GCF_900634415.1 Cottoperca gobio | reverse complement strand
GAGCCGTATCTACCCCAAAGGGGGCCGGGTGGACTCCAGTAATTACATGCCTCAGATCTTCTGGAACGCAGGCTGCCAGATGGTCTCACTCAACTTCCAGACCCCAGGTACCACAGCACACATCATGGGACCTCTGACCTCACACACACCCATATCAAGTACTCCACATAAAGCACATGCATATTACAAGCACAAGTGCATATACAAACGCAAGCATTCAATTAACCTTCTGATGTAAGAAAGTGCAACATGCAGTGAACTTCTGACCTCACATATTCATACACTACACTGAAAGCATCTTCTGTATGAGTTATCTGGATAAACATGAACTCACTAATCAACAACCCTCACTGCCCCAATCACATGCACACATCCAAATATACACATGCCAAGAGGTACATTTGGACTTAAAGAAGATCCTGTTTGGATTGAAATGTTCGTTTAAAATGGTCAGTTCCAAATTACAAAAAGTTTTCTCACTCACTGCTAGTATTAACTAGCCATGCTGATACACTTTGAATTTATGGGACATGGTTTTCAGAGATCTGCACCCATTCCAATACAATGGATACCAACATTTTATTACAGAAACATTGTCCCAACTCCCCTGGAAAGTTTCAATGCAAACTGCACACATCTGTGGTTTGGTCTGATTTGGGTGAACAGAGAAAAGTGTTTGAGTCTATGCAGAATCGGCGATGGCGTCACAATCAGAATTCTGTTTGGGAAACCATAGTGCTATTTCTCTCCACATTGCTTGCTTTATAAAAACAATGTCCACTATATACAAGATCAGCCGAATAAAGCATCTCACCGTATTTGTGACATAACTCTAAATCCTGCACCTCACTGGGCAAAAGCAGACGCACAAACACCTGTAGGAGCATAACACAAATTAGTTTCTAGTCACTGCAAATGGTTTGCATGTCATTTTGCAGCATCAGGATATGCATGCATGAAACCTGAGTGCACATACACACACACACACACCCTCTTAATCTACTCACACACTTCATCTGTTTGCCACTCTGACCATCTCTGTTATACACACACACACACACACACACATTTTCATAAACTGCTGCTGGCACATGCATACCTATGCAGTGAGTGATGCCTGTTGGAAACAGCTGCTGCCCCATGGCCAGAGGCAAAAAGGGGTCGGACCATATGGTCTGCTGGGAGCGGAGCATGTGCGAGCCTGGAGGGGGGGGGGGGTCACTCAAGAGGTGGAGCTTCTGTGATGGAGTGATAAATGGTTAGAGGGGAGAAAAGAAGAGAGATGTCAGGGGGGGAAAAGAAGAACAAAAAGCTCCACAGAAACTGAGGCAAACGAAATGAATTGTTTTAAGATGTGTTGTTTGTGTGAGCAACATCTGTGTCTCAAGTCACTTCTCTCGTTCTCTCTCAGATCTGGCCATGCAGTTGAACCAAGGAAAGTATGAGTACAACGGCTCCTGCGGGTGAGAACAGCTCCTCACTCCCGTCCTTAGCTCATTTCCATCCCTCCCTTCTCCACCCCTCTCTGAAGCTCATCAATTAAAGCTTGTCACATCTCATTAGTGGTTGCCAGCGGTGACCGTAGCTACTGTCTGCCCCGAGAGCCAATGAGGGCTTTAGTGAAGCGGGCTCCTTGCAAAGCGCTTCTGAAGCTCTCTGCAGTCATCTATCTCTTCCTGTCTCCGTCCCTCGGCACTAATGCTGTCCCTGAGGGGAGAGTTTTCACTGCTAATGCTGGAAATCTCATATGTGGGAAGATCGGGGCTTTTGCAGACACCCATCATTACTGAGGCCCCGGGTTAACACACACACTCCCACAGACAAAGCTTTATTACCTTATTACCTTATTACCAAAACAAACAATTTTACAAAACGTAGTATTTTATTATCAGGATTGTGTATTTCATACCATCAGTGTTCCCACATTTGATCTAAAAGGTAGATTGATTTTGTTGTGTGTGTGTGCATCAGGTACCTACTGAAGCCCGACTTTATGCGGCGGTCAGACAGGATGTTTGACCCTTTCTCAGAGACGCCTGTGGATGGAGTCATCGCTGCAACCTGCAGCGTACAGGTCAGGTCATAGGACGCTTCAATCATGCTGGAAAATTGTTAAACCCTATAAATGAAAGGAAAATTACAACATTTTAGCATAAGACTATAATCCATGGTGTGTTATATGCTACTCCAGGGATGCAGAGCTGTTGTCTTATTACACACATCTTTACATCTTTGTTGCTTGATTGTATTTCAGCGTTAATTAATAACAGTGAATAATTATTTCTTAAATGATATCCCTGTGAAATCTACGCCTTCAAAAATATTTATAATGATGTCTTTTTCATTTAAGGTGTTCTCTGGTCAGTTCCTGTCGGACAAGAAAATTGGCACGTACGTTGAAGTTGACATGTACGGGCTGCCGACAGACACCATCCGAAAGGAGTTCCGCACACGTATGGTGATGAACAACGGACTGAACCCAGCCTACAATGAGGAGCCCTTCGTCTTCAGAAAGGTAGCGAGAAGGGCAGGAAAAGGGGTTGCTGGGTTAGGCGAAGGAGGGAGCAGAGGAGGTAGCGATAACGGATACAGTGATGTAAAACAAAAGTGCTGCACTTATTCAAACGCTGTCTGCATTGTGATGAAATCTGAGGTATTTGAGCAGTAGGAGGAAAAGGAGAGGGGAGGACAGCCAGGATTTGGATTGGAAGAAATGGAGAGAGAGAGAGAGAGAGAGAGAGAGAGAGAGAGAGAGAGAGAGAGAGAGAGAGAGAGAGAGAGAGAGAGAGAGAGAGAGAGAGAGAGAGAGAGAGAGAGAGAGAGAGAGAGAGAACAAATATAAGATGGCAGTACTAGCCAGAGTAAATATGAGAGGAAGGAAGCAAGACAGAGGAAGTGAGCGAGTGATTTGGGATGAAAATGTGGTCATTTGTAAAAGTATCACAAACCAAAACGGAGAGGGGCAGAAGAGGAGGAAGAACAAGGCATCTAGTTTGCCTGTGCTTTGTTTCGCAGAGAGAAAGAGAGAGGAAATAAAATCAAAGGACAGCGAGAAGAAAGGAACAACAAACGGAGAAACAAACAATTAAGGATGGAGGAAGAGAACAAAAGGGAGAATAAAGGAGAGAGATTGGAGATACAGTGAGCGAAAGAGGGAAACGTGTGTGTGCGTATGTAATAGTGCTGCTCTCAGCAGAATGAGGAGTCTCTCAGCCATGACTGTGACTCCAGCTTCCTAACACACACCATCAATCACAGCCTGCCGCAGTGCTGCTGTTCACACACACACATAAACTTACACAGTGCTATCAGAGGGGCATCACAAGCAGAGCTGATGGCAAGACTCATTTCTCAAATCTACAAATGCCCTCAAGTACTGCCACACCTTTTGCATGCATGCATACACAGCACTGTCAAAATGACTCGGAGCCAACAACACACAGCAGCTGCACTCTCACACAGTACATCAGCGAGGCTACATTTGTGTAATACACACGTACACACAAGCGGGAGCTTCCACCCATTCATCTCTAGTGAGTATTCTTCGGTCTTATCTCTTACCTTCCTTTTCGTCTAGGTAATAATCATCCTTCTCTCCGTTCACTTATCTTCACACACAAGGCCAGTTAAGACTCTCGCTCTCTTTTTTTCAAGGGTGTGCACACAAGCTCATCCACAGACACACACACACACACACACACACACGCATATATACAAGATTTACTCCACTCCCTGCATGTGTATCAGCTGTGGAGATGGCCTCGTCAGTAGTCAGATATGCTGCATGTCGCTGCACTATCATGCCTTTCCCTGTATCACACTGTGACCTTCGCCTGATGGTGTCTCCTGCAGTTTCATCCTTGACCTTCCCCTTAGATGATGCCGTTTCTGCTTTAGCTTAAAGGAGAGACCATTTTACTGCAATGACTCGGAATAGTTTGTTGTCAACCTATCTTCATCAGAATGAGTGAAGTAGACTTCCAGCTGTTCCACATGTCTGATGACCAACTCTCAGCTGTGACTTTTATTTTACCTCACACTTTTTGTCCACATCTCTTTGCCGCCGCTGTTTTTCAACCCATCTTGTTTTCCTTTATTTCCTTTCTCCTTCCCTCCCTCCTAGGTGATCTTACCAGATCTGGCAGTGCTGCGCATCGGCGTCTATGACGACAACAACAAGCTGATTGGCCAGCGCATCCTGCCTCTGGACGGCCTGCAGGCTGGCTACCGTCACATCTCACTGAGGAACGAGGGCAACAAGCCCCTGTCGTTGCCCACCATCTTCTGCCAAATTATCCTCAAGACCTACGTGCCCGACGGCTTCGGAGGTAAGGAGAAAAGGAACACACACACACAATTACAAAATGTTATGTTTAACGTTTGTGTTCTTCAATGTGTAAATGCAGAATTACAAGTTTGCAAAAGTCTTTCAAGTTTCATTTGGAACGATAAGCAACTACATACTCGTGAAACATTCATGCAAAGGCCCAAACATTGCTGGGGATTGGCTTTACCCAAAAGACTGATCCAACATTGGGCCAGTTCAAAATCCCTCTAACCCTTCAGCTCACCTCTGGGTGAGGATGGGGTCTGAGATGACCCCTAAACATTCTCTGCCCACTGCACCTCTTGCTCTTATATCTAGCTTGCGGGCTGATCACCAAGTAATTCTTCAGACTATAAAGATATGGTCACAGTTTCGGAATACATTTGGCACCCATTCTGTCCGACCGCCTTTTTACTCCATCTTAACTCGATGTGGCTTTCCGAGGATGGCATTCAAATTAAATGTATTTTGTTAAGGATTTATATATTAAAGAAGTGTTTACCTCATTTAATCAATTATCATAAAATGAGCTTTAAGCCCCCATCATACAGAACTTCTGTCCTTTTGCTCAGACATACTCTTTAATCAATCATTCAAACAAGGACCTTTGGAAACGAGACTTTGACGACCCTTTACTATGTAGGAGGCAATACTAAAGCATGTGCAGAAATCCTCCCCACGCTGTAGACACAAGCTCATCCTATTTTAAAAAGACCGTCCCTCCCACCTTTCTGAGACTTAACTGAAAAATACATCCTAATATTGACCCCACTTGTGAGAGGTGCGGCGACTCAGCTTCACACGTGTTGGGCCCGCCCTGGCCTTTGTGCTTTCTTTGTGTTTGGATCTCTAAGCGAAGTATATGGTGTCAGTATTGATGTGCAACCGATTATTATACCATGTTTGGTGTCAATGCGAATTGGTCACCTAATATGCACAATGTTAAGCTGTTACACTTGTACTCAAAAGAGATTGGCTGATTCTTGCTGTTCTGAGTTTGTATCCTTGCACTTATTGTAAGTTGCTTTGGACAAAAGTGTCAGCTAAATACAATGTAATCTAAAATAAAATACATTCTGCAGGTAGTAAGTCTAAATGTAGTATGGGGACCTTTTTTAATAGTTTAATAACATAGAGGATGTAAATGAGTGGGACGACCTATACTCTATACTACCTCTATACTAATATAATCTTCCTGGTCTGTAATAGGATTACTCTTTGAATTAAGTGTAACTGTAAAATGTTTGTCTTCATTTTCTTTTGTTTTTTTGTAACCACACGAGGATGTCAGGAAGGGCTGGTTGTGGGTTGGTTTGGATTTGTTTTGTTCCGTACTTGCTATCTGTTAAATACCCATGAAAAGAATTATAAGTTTGTTTCATCCTGACATACTTTGTTTTACTGCTTCGTGTGTTTATGGCTGATAATAAAGTTGTTTCTGTGGCCTGTGGTGAGGAGAGGGGGGGGGGGGGGAAAAGGAGTACAAGGCAGCTCTCTCTCCCGCTCTTACTCTCTGCCTTGGGTTGGTGTGAACATTCAGAGTAATGGCATGGTGCAAATGATGATGATAGTGAATCTGCAGTAATAGACAGTTTAAAACAGGCAGAAGCATACAAATGAGCACGACAATTGGAGTTGTCATTAAATAAAGCCAAGGGGCTTGCACTGAGGAACCATTACTGGAACCATTATAAGATCTGCTGCCAGAATCACTTCCCTGCCAGACACACAGCACTGTACATGGAGCTCAAAAATATAAATCCTTATTCAAACAAATTAGATCCTACCCCAGACTTGGCTAGTATACTCTCCGTACATTGAGGTAGTACTTCATCATGCAAGAGGAGGATAGCTTTTGTGGTAGTTCTGTAGAGCGATGTGACGTTAAATCAAACTCACTTTGTTTACTGCCTTTCTTATTGCGAAATTACATTTGGGTTACTAGAAAGAAGAAGTATAATTATAAAAACTCTCAGATATTTGGATATACATGGCATAGAACAATCCTTCTTATCAATGCATCTTTTATTTTCCCTATACTACACTAACTAATCTTTGTGTGTGTTTTTTAGCAATTGTGGATGCTCTATCGGACCCAAAGAAGTTCTTGACCATAGCAGAAAAAAGAGCTGACCAGATGAAGGCATTGGGGATTGACACGGTACACATGACAGCAAACACACACATGTGAAGCTTCAGTTGTAGTTGATAGAGAATGCTGATTGACTGGGTACAACCAGCATTCACTCACATAGCTAAGCTTTTAATGCCTGCGTCCATACAATAAAAACAATGACCCTTACCATCTAATTGAATAATTTCCCTTTTGTAGAACGACATCGCAGACGTTCCCAGTGGAAGCTCAAAGAACGACAAGAAGGGAAAGGGTAAAGGAGACACCGTGAAGACCAATGTGACACCGCAGACCAGCTCAGACATGGCCCAGAACTCCAACTCTGCTCAAAATAACACAGCAGAAACCAAAAAGGGTATATATTGACTTTAAAACACTTTAAACACATGCATATATACGCTTTGTGGACACACACGGAGTTAAACTTCTCTTTTCTCTGCCGTTTCAGATACTGCACTCGTGCCTAATGTCAGCATTGATGACTTAAAACTAATGAAGGTTGGTAGCTGAACTCTCTAACACAGTTAGGCTCAGTGTGCGAGACAGTACATGTGGAAGAGGCACAGAATACATAGTAGTGTTCAAAAGGTAATTGTTTGTTATTATGTAAGTAAGTAGGGTTAGTAGTAGGTAAGCTTTTATCAGGTTTCCATCATGTACATACTGCAAACAAGTAAACTATACATATTTACAAAGCAGGTGAGGTGTTTTAGTATTTATTAAAGGTTTTGCTAAATGATGATATTAGTATAATGTGTCGATGATTGTACAATGAAAGGTATGGTCACATTACAATTCCATCTGATGAAATGTATCCACGCTCTGCGGACGTGAGGTCACATTTCTGATGCAGGTAATAAATATGTCCTCTGAACTGAAAAGGCATACTTTTGCTTTAATTAAAAGAGGTGAACGGTAGACAGGGTGAATATTCGTAGGACAACAGTGTAATTTGACCATACCTTAATACTACAATGGTGAAATTAGACATTATTACATAGTTATACTGCTAAAGAGATGTAATTACAAGCACCTAATATACTGCA
Organism: Cottoperca gobio; assembly: GCF_900634415.1. Lineage (NCBI taxonomy): Eukaryota > Metazoa > Chordata > Actinopteri > Perciformes > Bovichtidae > Cottoperca > Cottoperca gobio. Next base: position 13,676,143 of record NC_041378.1, on the reverse strand, counting down.
CTATGTCTTAGAACATCTACTGATGTGTAATTATTTTAAAATGACGTGTACAAGATCAATAAATGCAATTCTCTCCCACTGCAGACGTACCTTAAATTGATTAAAAAGCAGCAGAAGGAGCTCAACACTTTAAAGAAGAAACAGTCAAAGGTGGGTGATTGTTTTACTGCCGACCTGTCTGTTGGTGATGCAAAGAGGCTGCTGCTCAGTCATTGATGCTCAGAGAGGCCGGTTCCACCTTTCATCTTCCACTGCTTCATTAACTGTACACACACACACACACACACACACACACACACACACACACACACACACACACACACTGTCTGTCTGTCTGTCCATTACAAACACTCGTAAATGCGGCCACATAATTAATGTTTTGTAAGAAATTAGACTTGCTAAAGTGGCTTTTCCTTTGACCAGAGCTTACCATAGAGACCATGGGGAGTGCCGGATCATTCATAGTGGCTCATTAATTATCATAGTATTAAGCGCTATTGTGTAACCCATGTATAATAGTACCATCCAGACCCATCTGTTGACTGAATGAAGACGACTGCTGGCTCATTACTTGATGTAGACAACAACATATCAATGTTTTTAAAATCCTAATTACAGTTTCGTATTAACTGAGAGCACAACAGTGCTATGATGTGTGTTTTAGGCTTAATTCTCATCTGCTCATGGAGGAAGTTGATAAAGTAAAAGGTTACAATTGAAATTTAACGGTATAAATAGATACTTAGGTGTTACACATTTTCTTTTTCCAATAGGATCAAAATACAATGCAGAAAGCCCACTGCACACAGGTGGACAAGATGGTGTCACAGAATGATAAGGAGAAGACAACCCTGGAGAAACTACTAGAGAAAGCCATCAAGAAACGAGGGTAACTGAATAAAGAGAACCAAACATACAGCAAAACAAAATACAAAATGTGTCATGCATGTTTTGACATCAATGCATTGCCTGGGTTGGCTGTGTCTGCTACTTCAGGTCCAGGGACACCAGTCTGTCAGTTTCTGTCTTCAGAGCAAGAGTCAAATGTGATCGGTGTTTAAAGTAGCCAACATTGGTAACATTGAGAAACCTCCATGTTAGAGCTGCGTTATTGTATTAATAATAAATCATGTCAGATATACAAAACCTTTACACAACCTTTTGGAAAACCAAAATGCCATTTTGTTTGTGATCAATAAGACAAGCCTTGTTAAAACTTCTACCATCCCCTTAAATTTGACCTGCATGGTCTTCAATTGTCCCTTATATGTACTGTATGTGGTTTCCTCGCAGGGAAAACAACTGCCAAGAGCTAAAGAAGGAGACAGAAGATAAGATCCAAACACTGATCGCCGATCACAAAGTGAAGGTAACTCTAAACTTCTTACCCCCTTTCCACAAAGTTATTACCGACAGGACCTCATGTTACCTTGACTGAGCCGTGTACCTGTAACCTGTGTGTGTGTGTCTCCGTGTGCAGGTAAAAGACATCACAGCACAGCACACTAAAGAGTGGTCAGAGCTGCTCAGTAGTCACAGCAGTGAGGAGCAGGTGATGAAGGACAGCCACGTCACACAGCAGTGCGAACACCTCAAGAAACTCCTGACCACAGTCCAGGAGCAGCAGACCATGCAGCTCAAACTCATCCATGAACGGTGAGACGCTGACACGCACACACACAACACACACACACACACACACACACACACACACACACACACGTGTATACACCCATTTACTGTAGGTGACCAGATCCAGAGGGGCCGTGTATTGCTAAACTGTCACCCTACAGTCGCTGTAAATGTTGGTTGTTTTCTTCCAGTACATGTGGCTTCTTGTTTAACAATTTTAGGCAGAGCAAGGAGATGCGTGCCAACCAGGCCAAGATGTCCATGGAAAACAGTAAAGCCATCAGCCAGGACAAGTCCATAAAAAACAAGGCAGAGAGAGAGAGGTGGGCCAACATGTATATACTGTATCCATCTGTTATGATGTAATCATTCAGCGGTACATTAACTTGTTGAATTGGTACGTTGTGATTGTGTAACGCCATGATCCTGATCCTTGTGCTGTTAAGGAGGGTGCGGGAGTTAAACAGCAGCAATACCAAGAAGTTCCTGGATGAGAGGAAGAGGGTAGGTTGTTTTAATATTTCCTGTCATTTATTTTTACATTTAGCTCATATTCTCCCAATTTAGTGCATAATGAATAATACCATAGGAATGTTTGAATATCTAAGACTAGTCCAGTGCTTTCATTTGATTTTACATTCTAATGAAACGTTCCCACTTCACTGGTCTAAAAGGAAAGCACGCATTTTCCCTGTTGCAGAACATATATGATAGATATCACACACATGTTTCACTTACTTAACAGTAATGTAGTAAAAGCCTAAGCCTGATTGATCACAGTGACAACTATTCTTAAACCTTTTTAAATGTTGATGTTGCACAATTAATGAACACTATGTGGCAACCTGTCCTGTAGTGCAGGGCTTCTCTCCCAATGTGTGTTGAGATCAGTGGTACAAATACGGGAAAACAATACTAGAAGAATTAAAGCAACTTTGTTGGGTCGATGTATTTTTGTGATCTTCATTAGTTTTGCCCAAAGTAGAAAAACAGGGCTCGCATTAAGGCCAACCATTGCTCTCAGCGGTCTTTGACTATTAGTCACGGCTTGAGAGTGTAATTACTTATTTAAAGTATTAAAGAGTAACCGAAAGGTCATTATATTTTGTCCCTGTGTGTCTGCAGCTGGCCATGAAGCTTCAGAAGGAGATGGAGGTGCTACAGAAAAACCAGAGAGAACAGTTGGAGAAACTGGAGAAGTTCAATGAGCAGGTACGACAGATAGAAGAAACACATTTGAGTGCCAATAAACTGTAGATTTGAGAAGAAATGACTAAAGATAACTGGCATGTCTGCCATCAGCTGACTGCTGTTGTCTATCTTTATTAGACCCGCTGCATAAACCATAACATCTCTTAGTTTATGGTCCTTTGAGCTCCACTCACTTTTTAAGTGTAAATGAAATTGGAGGTGGTGACGTGCACTTCTCTGGCTGATTTCTTCCCTAGATGATGGCTGCCCATTCTGTCATCTGTGATGTAAACTGTAATTAGTTTAGCAGGAAGTTTTCCGTATAGCTGGCATCAGAATTGCCTCAAGAGACTTACAGATGAGCAACAATGTCGGTCCCAAAGAGTAAACGGTCCATTTTAAAGAATCAGAGTTTCAATGCACAATGTTCTTCATGCTTTAAAATAGCTTTGTATTGAAGTGTTTATTCACTTGACTGGAGTGTACCTGCCCTACTTTTATTAAAGAAACATTATGCAGTAATCTGTATCTGCAGTTTTAGAGTACCACGTGTTCACCTCTATTATAAATATGGACAGCTGTACACAAGCGATTGTTTTGATTACATTACTTAATGATCCGAGCTGCCAGTCGTGGCCGCACGCCTAACTAAGTGAATGTCTAACTGACAGAAGCTTCTGTTAACAGAGGTTAGCGGTTAGCGTTACTTTAGTAAACTCAGTAAATCACAGAGTCGACGGAGGACACCAGAGGAAAGAACGGAAAATATTTTCTTCAAAAATATGATCCAGTTTCACCAAAATCAACGGGTATTGTACGACCCGCTCACCAAATGACATAGTGCGAGAACAGATGTTTCTGAGTGGGACTGACGGAGACACCGTTCTCCACATCAGCGTAGCATCAGAAGAGTTTTGAAGCTGTTATTTGAAAAGGTAAAATAGTTACACAAAGTTTCTTTACGTGAACATCACAAGTCGTAGAGACTATAAACGGTATAGTTCACTTTGCTTATGAAGGTATCATAACTCCATCGTTCCATTTTATTTTGCCATCTGCCACGCTCCATCACCTGTACATGTCTGACATGTGTGCACATATTCATTTGTTTTTAATATGATTTGCTTCTTCCGGCACAGCTTTTGAAATCACACCATGCAAACAAACAGGTTGAAGGTAAGCATCTCCATCTCACTCACCTCTACCTCTGATACCAACCTTTCTGTCAGTGCGTCGCTTACTGATCGCGTTTCCTTAGACCTCTCACTTATGTTACTCGTGTTTTCATCGCCTCCAGTTTTCTGCTGGACCTGGTCAAATCTGTGTTTCCATGCTATTTAAATGACTACTATAATGAACATGCTTGAAGTGAGTCACCACTGACTAATTCAGGGAAATTGTACACGACAGGTTTGCCTTTGAAGAGATTGAAAGATTTTCTTTTTTTTTTAAGAAGAACGTGATTCATTTTTCTTTGTATTGTGAAATTCTATTCTCACATTTGTAGTCTGCAGCTCTCGGGGTGTCAGCAGTGCCAACAAGCAGCTTGAGTCATTTATCACCATGACTCACCAGCTATTACTAAGCAGAAACAGCCAGCTCCCAACCGGCTGTCACACACTATGAAAGCAAATGATTAGGAGCTGGAGTGAAAGCACAGTGTCCCACATTCACTACACGTCACTTCTACTAAGCCTGTGGTTTATATTACCTCCAAAAGTTCAAGATCAAAAGACAAAATGTGGATCTTCTGCAAGTGTTGCGTGTTGATTTCAGTGTGAGCTTCTGTTTCCGTTCCTGTGCGTTTGTCTTAACTGTGTTTTCTGTCTCCTCGAAGGCCAAGGACATGCAACAGATGGTGAAGTTGGAGGAGGAGATGGACCGCAGACCTGCCACGGTGGTGTGAGCAACTGAGACAGAGGCACACACACAAACGTACACACACACACACACACACACACACACACTACACACACACACACGTGCAGGTGCAGAAATACTCCACCACAGATAGCCCTCTACAACCTAGAGACATTACCCTGCCTACGTCACTGTATCTCTACCTTTCCGTCATGTTTCCCACACAAACAAACACAGTAGCCCTCCCCACTACACCCTTACCCCACCCACCAACTTTACACCACTGAGCCATTGGTACTTATCACTGTTTGACAGGGGGTTTAACCACTTATCCCGAGAGGAAATGTTACCTCGGAGGCGGAGCAACATAGAATCAGACGTATCCCCTCCTCCACTGTATGTAGATCTAAATGTTCTATCGCCTTCAATGTTCTCTTCATCCTACGGGCAACACAAGCTGCAGCTACTGGTGGACTCATACACACAAACACAACACACGCACAAACACGTTCACTCACGGGAGGGGGATATCCATTCCCTTTTTTACTTTTCTTTCTTTCTTTAAAAAATCGGTACCCGATTAACCGCTCCAGAAACATTGTGCAAGAGGAGAGAAGAATATGTATAAGATTTAATGTCATTTCAGCACAAATGAATAAACTTTGTGAAACACACTGTACGCTACACACCAGTCCTGTCCTGAACACTTTGTATGTGATAGACCATCATAACAATGTGGGAAATGTAGCAGTGCACTACTGTAGGTTTTCTGTATTTCAGTAAGAATGTATTTAAAAGAAAAAGAAATCACTGTATGAAGGAGTAGCAAACCCCACGTGTCACCTATACCTACAATGCAAGCTGTGTGACTTCACAAAGATGTTACTTACTTTTTTGTTCTTCAACAATGTTACAGCCAACTATAAAAAGGCTTATTATCTTGCTGAGTCAGAAGAGTATAAAGGGATCACGATGGATACATGTTCATTTTGATTATTTACTGATTTTTCCAGGTCAAATTTTAGTTTGAATTACGAGATTGTGCAACTGCTGTCATTTTTTTTACAATTGAGCTCAATCATCATAAGTTTACACCTGAAAACTCAACATGTAATACTCCTGGGCTCAGAATCATGTGTACTATGCAAAAAAAAAAAAAAGAATGAAAAACATGATTCCCTCAAAGTTGAAGGTGTACAAAACAAAGTCAAATAATCAGGACAGTGACCAAGAGAAGTATAGATAAAAAGAATACAGTAATAGATACCAAAATGTGGTTGCTTTTTTTTAGCCTTTAATGTAGTGATAAAATTGATGGCAACGACCCAAAAAGTTACAAAACCTAATTGAAAATATGATGATATAATAAAAGGGGACAGCTACTAATAAGTTAAAACGTTAAAGTTGCAATTGACAACTTTTTTTGCTTTAATTTACAAATATGAAGTTAATGTTGATAGCACAATGTCAAGGCTATAGAATGATGACACCATCTGCGTTTAGATTGGTTTCCTAAAAGCCATGCAAGTCTGTCTGCTTCCGGGTCGCGATCTCCCCTCACAAGGAAGGCTCGCTTCACGGCACACAAATGAAGAGGATACGCTTGAGTGTTGCCTATAATTATGAAGGTAATAAAATAATAACACAGAGGCTCCGTAGTCTGAACCAAGACGGCAAACTCTTTATAACTCCCACAGTGTCACGGCAGCACATTACAGCTACACTCCTTCTGCTCTTACCTTTCACAATAAAAGCCCTAGACACATACACTGCATCACTGCTTACCAGAGAGCATTTTGCTAAGAGGCAACTAAACAGAATAGCTTACAGTAGCTATCCCCGGGTAGCGGACAGTGGAACAACCGGTTTAACCCAGTTGGTGGAGGCAAAGAAGGCGAGTGATACAAACCTGCTCTATTAAGCTAGATCAGGAAGTAACAAACCTGCCTACTTATTAATACCACCAGGCTTGCTTTGGATAGTAGACGGGCCACAAGCAGTAGCCATGTTGCTAACGACATATGCACAAGTAGATCAATCTTCTTGTTCATATGAACATCAACGGACAGATGGGGGAGGATTTAATGACTCTTTGCATGAAGGAGTTTTACTCTTGAAACTCTTGTGAAATTGTGCAAAATCTGTAATGCACTGGTAACTAACTGAATCCATGCCTGGCAGCACATTAATTCTGCTGTAATACATTGTTTTAATTGGCCGGGCCCATCACCATCGGACAAAAACCTTTTGCAGACAGAAGTCAAAGGCTTCTGGTGTAGTCAGTGTCCCACTCATTAAAGCGTTGTTGAAGTGAAGTGCTCCCTTAATAGCTTCTTGATTGCACGTTGGCAACCTCAGCTTGTAATCCTCGTCGTTTCCCTGCTTGCCTTCGGTCAGGGGTTTCGGACGGAGTAATTATAAGAGATTTGTAACAAAGCCTGTGACATGACTGCCACACACTTTATACACCAGGGATTTCAGACCAGGTCCGTACCCCTCTGTGTCCCACACCCGTTCCCTCTTAGTTGTTATGGGACTATGGAGAGCTTGAGGAAGCACTATTGTCCGCAGCCCTGGTGACACTGCTGGACAAAAAGCCACTAAAGAGAGAGAGAATTTTAAAGTGAAGTATTGCTATGAAGTAATCCTGTGGGCACTGTTAGTGGCATGCCATGCAATGTGAACGCTTGGCATGATCATATGTGCACAAATAATACAAATATTGACCAAATGTCCTAATAACGATATGACAACACAAAAGAAACACGAGGATAAAAGCACCTCAAGGGTATTTTGTCCTTTTAAAAAAAATATTTTTTCTGTAATATTCTGCTGTAACACACGTAAAGGGTAGACGGGAAGTTGTTGTATATACTGGAATGTATGTAGTTTAATTTACTTTTTGACCAATTGTGTTCTGTCATACAAGGGCTCAGGGGATAGTGGGTCTGTGGGATGTTGGGGAAGACATTTATCAACCACTGGGTGTTCTTGTTTATTCTTTTTGTCTCCGTTTTCCAGTCTGCCCTTGCTGCACCACACAACACAGTATAAAGCTCTCACCACATATCTAGTGCAGAGATAAACGAGTAAAAAGTGCTTTTAAATTTTATTCCATTGCTTTCAAATGTGCCACTCAGTGTCTGTTAGGATGGTAAAATTATTTTGTGAATGATAAAATGCCAAATTAAGGGGTTATTTATATGAAGATATATATAAATAAATGCATATATATATTATATATATTAGATATGTGTAGTTTAAGATTATTATGTTTGTTAGAGGCTTTTTTGCACTAGTGGAATGTTTTTGTTGTGTGATTACATGTAACCTTTGGCTCTCTAGTTTGTCAAAAAAAGCAGATTATTTTTGCAGAGCAAGTCACCGATTTAATTTCCTCAGTTTCTACTGTATCTCCTCTTTGTTTTCTATTTGAACTGTAGCTTGTCAACAAACCATTATGTGCGTGTTTTTGTATTTATATTGTATTGTTGAACTTAAAGCAATGAAAATACTGTTGTTATCCAGCTCCTTTAATACTGTTTTATAGTATGTGTACCAATAAATCCAGGTGTAAAACAGGACATAACCACGTGGCTCATTTGTGTTTCTTCCAAGTACAATTGGGTCTTTTTTTTTTGTCAGAACATAATCCTCCTGTTTGACTTATGGTCAGACTGTTAAACATGTGTAATTAAAAATAGAAGTAAAAGTGGTGTTTTGGTCTTTGGTGCTTTGTTTAACTTTACAACACCATCAATGGTATTTCAATGAAAATTCATCTTTTCTTCGACTCATTAAAACGTTATTCCCAACAATAGAGATTGTTCATCCCTTCAGCCTGCTCCCTTCTGATATCTGATCATTTTGTATTCAAAACGTTTCGAGTGTGGTCGCACTGTGTCAGCGGGAGTGCGCACACCACCCGCGCACTTATTTCCCAGACAATGATTACTGCAGTCTAATCACATTCAACAAGTGCAGGATCAATTCATATCCCAGATCCAGTCGTGAGCTCAGTTGGCTCCAGCGCTGAAGCTCTTAATTGTCATTATAAGCAAAGTATTTCCATTAGAAAGACGAACAAAGCGCCGTCTTTATGTTTGCGTTGCCCGGCAACTCCGTGGCTTGCCTCTTCACTATATAACAGAGGTGATGGGTTTGTTTGGACGGCATTCGTTTGGATGAGAGGTTTCCAAAACTGCTCCAGATTATGGAAAGATAACATTTCTCCGATACATTTTTGGGGCCATTTGAGAATCATGCTCAAGGCTCAGGGAAAGTCTGATGGGCAAACAGGCACTAAGATCCTCCTGGAGGCGATGTCCAAAGATAAAGTCCACCTGGCCAGGTTCGTTTTGGACGCTCTGGATGGGGAAATCGTAGACTCCAGAACAGAGGGCGCACCGACCCCCCTCATCTCCTCTATCCTGCTGCCTGATAGTCAGAATCGGTGTAAATTTGTAGAGCTTCTGCTGCAGAGAGGCGCCAATGTCAACCGTCAGGACGGCAACGGGCGCACCGCGCTCAGTTACGCCTGTGAGAAAGGCTTCCTGGATGCTGTGAAGGTCCTAGTCCGAAACAATGCAGACCCGGAGATTGTGGACGTCTGGGGGAACACTGCGCTAATGTACGCCACCGTGGCAGGTCACTCCTCTGTGGTAGAGTTGTTGGTGAGATCTTTCAAGAGGCTGGGTCTTCAGATAGACAGGCTGAATAAAGTTGGTAAATCTGCTGTTGACATGGCAAAACTTCTCGGTCACACAGAGTGCATCTTTGCGCTCACTAACAACTCCAAGAAGGGCCGGGAGGCTGAGGGAAGCGCTCACGGAAATGGGCAGCCGCGACTTAGTTTGGGATGTGGTGATGTCAATGATACATTTGGGAGGAGAGTTGAACCTTTAGTGAATAAACGTGAGGACATCCAAACGTGTAATCATGCAGATTGTCTATTGGTTAATAATTGCTCGTGGCCACCAAGGCCTCGGGGAAAGCAGAGTCGGTTGCCATCGATGGACTCTATAGAGGAGTTTGAAAGAGAGAATGACTGCTCCTCCTCGGCTTCACGGGAGCTGGTCTTCTCCGAACTCCTAACCCCTAAACCCCCTCTGCGACCTTCCGACCATTATCCCAACTCTAAACATCCTAAACCCGGGGTTGACCACCTCCCCCGTCCTAAACAGGGCTGTGAGGCTCAACACATGTATTTCTTCTCACCCCGGCCGCGCAGAAGCATCCACAAACCCAACGCGCCCTCTACCCTGGGCATCCTACTGGCTCCCATTTTTGATAACAAAAGTGAGACTGAATCAGGGACAGAAAAATCTAAAACGTTAGATTTCTGTGTGCGCAGATTTCACGACAGCTACTATCAGAAAAGATGTAGTCTGCCAACGAGTATCCTCAGCCCCACACCTCCGGACCGCACACTAGTGCCTGTGCGTAAATCCAGAAACATGAAGTGGCGCGAAGCAGAGCCTCCTCCGTTTACCGCACCAACTGCCACGACTTCAGCCACGACTTTCTCGGTGCTGAGCAACAAACTTCTACGCCGATTTACCTCCCCGGAGTTAAAAAAAGATGCACAAGAGTTGGAGGAGAATCCGATGTTAGCTTCGAGGCTGATTCCGCGATCTGAAACTTTTCCTCAGGTCAGAAATCATCCCCAGGTGGGCAGTAAACCCAGCATCGACAGCATCAGCTCCGTCAACTGCGAGTTTGGCATTCTGAAATGAAAAAGTGCGCCATGCGTAAAAATTGTTTGTCTGTATTTATCCGCTACCAAGATTATCACATTACTTTTAGATTGAATTACACCAGAGAGATTATCTTCTACACTCAATGGTGTTACTTCTCTAAATTCACCTCCAGAAATGTGTCTTGTGTTGTGATCCTCGGTGACCTTCAGAACTCAAATGCCTTGTCTGCAAGTGATCAGAGCATCCAACGTTATGTCTAACGTTCTCCTTACTGTACAACAACAGAGTGGTGACTGTATAGCCTATCCACCCTGCAAAAGTTTCCACCATTTTTAATCCGGACGCTACCAACCTAAAGGTTTTTAACTACAACGAAATAACTGAAAAATCAACAGCAATTCAAAGAACTTTGCATAAACGGTGTGCGTAGATGCCAGCACCTGCCAGTTGGATACTGCAGCTTCAGTGAGTGAAACGCAATGTGAAACTTCTAGTTTCAGTGTCTATGGCTGTTCCTGCGTTCAGCTCCTTTTGGAGTGGGCGGGGTTTGCATCGAAGGTGGAGGGGCGATAATAAATGATAAATGATTTAATACAGCATTTACTTGTGTTGTGCAACAATCTTTCATATGTTTATGTATTTTCAACACATCGTGTTGAATTCTGTTGGATGTTCTGCCATCTTCAATGACTGATTTTGATGGTGGCCATTAGCGAATAAAATCTCACTATCTGAAATGAACATGTGTCCTGTGAACATGTGAGTGTGTGGGAGAGAAACAGAGAGGCACTCAATCGGAGAGCATTATTGTGAACAGTATTAACAGTATACTTTCAAAAAAGTTAGTATATCATTCTGCATGTCGTTTTTGTTCTCTGGTTGCGGAGTTTGGTTGATGGGTGAGCACGTGCTATTGCCGTGTGGGTAATTAGTATCAAATTAACAATCGTACAAGACACAAAATATGCCCAAGTGGTTCCAGTGCCAGTTTCACTTGTATAATGTCTGATACGTTTCTCAATACCAAACGAGACAAATGTATTTGTAGAAGTAAATACTATAACATTTCGCTTCATTGAATAATGCATTTAATGGAAGATCTTAAGTCTCTATATTAGATTAAATGATTTTTGTAGACCTCATTCTCACTAAATCAGCTGCAACCTTGCAGAAGTGGAGTTTGAGAGAGAGAGAGGGAGGGAGGGGGTGTTGTCGGCGTTTCCCTCCAGACATACATCATTTCAGCCCAACCTACAGCTGCTACCACAGAGATGGAGACTACAGCATTGCGGGAATAACTGAGACTGCATGCCGAGTCCTTTCTTACAAAGAGACACATTCAGGTGACGAACTTTTTTCTTTTAAGAAGGATCATTAGTCCTGATGTTAATAATGTATAGAAGCAGCTCAGTGCTGCAGCGGTCACTGGGTTAAAACCCGTCAACCTTGGAGAGGGCGGTGGGCTTGGACGGCCAGAACTCCTCGAAGCCGGCTGCTTCTGCAGCGGAAACCGGATCTCACGTCCAACCTGGAGACATTTTTTGCTGCATTCAGGATGATCTGAGCGTGACTACTGGGCGCTGAGTGGAGGCATCCCTCCTCTCTCTCTCTCTTCCTTTCTTCCTCTCCCGCCTCCCCTCTCTGTCTTTCTTCCTCTTCTTGTCGTGGGTTCAGCACAGGCTGCCCAGTCATTTAGCCCCTTTTTTCAGCGCTGGGGAAGCTGATAGCGATGGGACGACTCAGTTTCAGCACCACGGAGAGCGTCCGGCTTCTGCTGCTCGCTGTGTTCGGTAAGAGAGAGAGTGTGTGTCTGTGTGTGTGCCACTGTCGTGACTCCTCACTGCAGTGAGTGTGTTTGTACGTGCATGTGTGTGAACCTTTTGTGCGTGTTAAGCATGACAGAGCCGATGTCATATTTCATCTGTTATTTCCTCCTCAAATGAATATTAAAGTCGTTCAAACATGTCCACGACTTTCTGACGTTGTTCAGGCTGCAGCCAGTGGCGTGCTGTTGCTCCCCTGATACTGCAGATTTCAGTCTCCAGGGTTTTCACCTGATTTTGACTTTGCCGTGAGGAAATAGAGGTGATCTAATGATGTGAGCTGAAACTAAAATAATCCCATTATATCGCTGTCCTTTGCTGATTCTGCACGTTTTGGTTTGTGTGTGCCCCCATCTGTTACCCCTATGACATAAATGCCCCCACCTACGACTTCTCAATATTCTATTGTGTTCTGTGTTCAGGTGTGCTGGCGCTGTCCGTGGTGCTGGCGGAGCAGGAAGGGGAGAACCTCTCCGGTCTCTCCAACAACCCAGACAAAGCCATCTTCGCTGTCCGGGAGAACGGCACGACATGCCTGATGGTGGAGTTCGCCGTGAGATTCCTCGTGCCATATGACGTGCTCGCGCTCAATGGGATAGACGTAAGGAATCCCCCGTGCATTTTAATACATGTGGATTGTTCAAATAAAAAAATTAAACACAATGGATGTATCAAGCATGTAAGCATAAAAGGTTGCTTTGTGCTGAAGACCATAAAAAGGTTTATTCGTTGTGCGTAAAGGTGGTTCTAAATGCAAAATATTTTATTATTTATTAATATAACTGTTTTTCCTCTAATAAGGAACATATATGTTGAGTACATCAGAATTGTATTTGGAAACTGCTTTCTGTGGGGTAGGGTAGGGTGTCCAGTTGTGCGTAAAATACTGACGTCGTTGGACCCATCATCAAGAACAGGAAATATTTTTTAGATATCAAACTTCTTTATCATTAATTAAATGGACTATTCATTGCTTCTGCTTGTACGAACAACGCATTCAAATAATCCTGCCTGTTTTCTGGATATTTGGTTACACTGTAAATGTGTGCGTAAAAACGGAATGCTAAAGACCAGCAACATTACAATCCGTAATGTGTCGCCATCTGTCAACTTTGTTCACGTGCTTGCTGTATCTTTTTTCAGCTGATCACCGAGCAGGCGGTGTTCACTCTGCCCCGTGGTGCAGAAATCGAGGGGAAATGTGGGAGCACGGAGTCAGAGATCCACATAACCTGGAATAACAACGCCTACACCCTCCGCATCTACTTCTCTAAGGTGGGCGAGACAAGGCAATAACGCATATACCACATGCAATTAAAAAAATCTGAATCATCTCTCTGGAATATAGCAAGACGCCAACAACTAAATATAAGAGTCACAAATGTGCAGTCACCTGGGTTCCTATCTTTATTGACAAGCTGGTCATGAGGAAATGCAGTGTCTGGAGTTTCACCTTTATTTCAAATTGTGGCTTTTTTCCGTTGAATTAAATGCTATTACCGACAGCCAATGAGTCATGTTCCCGTAGCCGTGTCTTGAATTAAGGGACATATTTTAGTTAAAGGAAATTACTTCACTCATCGTCAGAATATATGTATGTTTCAACAGTGGTCAACAGCCTAAAAAGAAGGATTTTTAGTGTAGGCCAACCTGTCCTCTGAATGCAGCGGGAAAGCCCAGTTTGACACTTATGTGTGTTGCAGGAGTTACGTGACAAGGACATTGAGGTGTGGAAGATTAGCAAGGTCCAGTTCGTCTATGACACCTCGGAGACATCGCATTTCATCAACGCGTACAACCGTGAGTCTCCCGCCGAGCCGTGTACAGTAGCTACTCAGCACATTTCCATTCCGCCTGCTTTGATCGCAACTAGCTCTCATTCATGTCACATTTGCATTCAGATGGAAATGCGAGGTTTGATTCATACATGAATTTCTGATTTGTGCCCACGTACCTCGAACATTTCACTGGAATTATTACAGATTTCAGATAGTGCCCGGTGCGTTACAGTATGCCTTTAAAATAAAATTACAATTCCCGTCGTAATATATGCAAATGCATTTTATTGTTATTATAATATATATTATAATGATTAATATTGTTTTTTCATATTTTTCTCATTTTATTTTAATAAAACATTTTCAACTAGTTTTTCTTTGTTATTTCTTTATTTTTTGGAAGGATTATTTCCTGTTATTTGGTATTTGCTATTGTTCACAGTGGCCACCCAAATTATTTATTAAAATTAATATCAATTTAATTTGCATGAATCTCGTTTTCACATAAGCCTATATAGAAGACAATTACACACCCCACACCCACACCCACACCCACCCCATGTAGCTATTCAACTATATTCATTCATAACCCATCTTTTCTCTCCAGCTGGGAAGCACACAGCCAACACCCACCGCCTGTCAGCCCTGGTGACCCCGGCTGGGCAATCGTATGTGTGTGCTGCACAGCAGACTCTCACCCTCATCTCAAGCGACCACCAGAAGGGCGTCACCGTCACCATGTATGACGTCCAGATCCAGCCCTTCGACATCGCCTCTGACTTCATGTTCAGTGAACGTAAGAACAACCTGCCTACAATACTGAACCTTTGCCACACACTGTACTGTGATACATCCTGGGGGGGAGGTCTTACAATTATACATCTATCTATCTCTCCTGACACACACACACATACACACACACACACACACACACACACACACACACACACACACACACACACACACACACACACACACACACACACACTGGGGTTATTGCTGCAGTTTGAGGAGAGCATGGCTGCAGAGACAGGGTATCAAGAGAAAAAAAGAGGAGGTGGTGATGCCATGGGGACAAAAGAGAGAGAAGGGGTGGGGGGAATTAGGACTTTATGAGTGCAGTCATATCCTTAACCTCAATGCAGCTTTTATAGACATACTCGATGTACCTGGCTGTCCTCTGAAGCCAATCACCTTGGAAGAATCATTTGCTCTGAGCTGCTGTAAACTAGGCTGTGCTATGCTTCACTGCCTCCCTCCTAGTGTGCATTACTGCTGTCCACAGAGAGAAACTGCTTCAACTTTAAACCATGTGCACACACTGTACAGCCAGTTGTGTTTAGGTGTCCCCCTTACAGACAGATGTGTGTGCCAACATGCCCTTGAACTGAGTACATCATTGAAATAGGAGAAGTATAACAGAAAGAGAGAAGCAGCATCTGTGTGACATTTGTGTCATTTAGTGAATAAAAACCTCAGTATACGTTTGCTTCTGTGAAAACACACACACAGATGCTAACTCCATTTTTCACACACATACTACTCACAGATTGATGCACACAACTATACACACTGCACATAAGGTCTACATACCTCTGTCATATCTATATCCAATACTAATGCCTGACTTAACCTGTAAAGGGCCACATGATAAGTGTGTGGTTCATACTTTAATCTACTAGATTAGACAAATATATCAGCTATCTGCGATTGGCTGAGTACATCGCTGGTTGTATTTTTGCATGATTTTTTGGCCGGTTTTGGTCATTTCATTTTGCTAAATTATTGCTGCTTAGCGGACAGCTGCAGTGGGCAGAGAGAGACAGACAGCGGGGACAAACAGCTGTAGAGCTGGCACATTTTCACATCTAATCCAATGAATTAAGAGTTTATTTTGACCAAACCAGAGTTGGTGATTGTTGGAACAGTGAAAAGATACAGTCAAGATGGGTTTGGTGAGTTTTAGTTTTGCTTGTCGAGTTTGAATTACGTGTGTTTCATGATGCTCCACCACTTGCATCTGATGTTCAATGCAATAAACTGGGTTTCATGGTACACAATGCATTAGAAAAAACTCTTTACATGTGCAATAAAAATCTTAAACAACATTAAAAATTGTTGTTAGCTGCAGTTCTAATTCAGACAGGATTGTGTAATAACATCACATGACCATCACAATCCTCTTCCATTGAAAGGCATTAGAAAAGAATATTGAATTATCAGCCAGCCTGAAAAGACAGGACACACTGAATACATCTACACACTATGCTAGGCCTTTTGGGAACCTTGTCAGTCATGTTTAGTCACCTCAGCTAACTGTGTTCATTATTCTCCTTTCTGTAGCCTACAAGTGCATCACTGACCAGCGGGAGCGCCTGGAGGAGACCCTCCCCATCATTCTGGGTTTCATTTTGGCCCTCATAATCATCATCACGGTCACTGTCTACCACTTCCACCTGAAGCTGACAGCGACCCAGCCCCAGCTGCCCAGAGATCGCTCCATGTACAAGAACATGTAGCCGCTCCCTCAGCTCTCTCCAAAGCTAACCTGATGAAAGACTTGTCTCCTTGATGTCCCAGGCCTAACACCACAGAGGAAAGTACCATGCGATGGACTGAACCCCTGACAGAGAAATGTGTGTAGCCTGTACTGAAGGCCTACTGGAACTTCTGAACAGCTACAACACAAGTTAATGGGACAGCTTGGGGTCTAGCATGGACATAGATGCAGGGTAAACCCACCAAAACCTAATTTACCCGGCTGAATTAAATCTTAACGCCATAAATTCATTGTCTGTATTACAGTGATTAGAATTTCAATGAAAATAAAACATACATTTCTGCTGAATGTTTGCTGAAAATGTTATTAATTTCTGATCTGTGGTTGTTTGACATCTGAATATCACCAACTTGAGGTTACAGTTTACATATAGTTTTCCTATAACATCACTGGGACAGTTTATCACTTCAGCTATTTTTATCCAACTTCTCTTTGAAAGAAATTTCCAGAGCTTCTGCTGTCATTTGCCAACTGTTTGTTGTCTTTTCCTCTCTCTCTCTCTCTCTCTCTCTCTCTCTCTCTCTCTCTCTCTCTCTCTCACTCTCTCTCTCTCTCTGTCTGTCTCTCTCTCTGTCTCTCTCTCTCTGAAATTGCTGCTAAATAATTTCAATACCTATTGTTGGTTCTGTATTTGCTCGTCTTGATATTTCTTTTGATCAAGAATCTCTTGTTTTATTTTTGAATGCAGCCATAGTGTTTCAAAGTGGACAAGTCTTGTAGTGTGTGCAGTGCAGTGGCATTCAGAGTTGCAATGTTTTTGCTTTGACTTCTCCACACCAATGTATGGAACATATCAAAAAAAAGGGAAGAAATACATAAACATCTGACAGAATTCTGTACTAAATAGTGAAGAATTTATCAGAATGCCATATGAGTGTGTTTGTGAAAAGAGAGGTTATTAAATAAAAAATAATAATATGTGTATAATATTTTCAGAATCAAAGTCTATGCATAAACCTCTGCTGATGCAATCTTGTGCAGTATTCCTCTGTTCATTGAAATAAATTGCTGGAATCATCTCTACAAATCTGTCATGTTTTTCCTATTATCTATCACATTACTACAGTACACTCTCCTCAATCCTTTAAACCTAATAAAAATGTGTTTCTTAGGCATTGTTTAAAAAAACTTACATAACTACAGTTTTCAAATAAAATAGCGCGACTTGGTAACGGATGGTCCCGTCAAAGGAGACGCTGCAGAGATGAGGTATTGATTTTGTCGTCTGATTAAAAATAAATAGAGCATTTGTGTCAGCTATACCTATTTGTTTCAGCAGTGTAGGTGTCGTACATCATCCTCAGTCACAAGTCATTGAAGTCAAAGCCCTTAATCCAGTCTTTCACTTGTTGGAAATGATCTTGAAAGTAATGTTCTTTTCAGAAAGACATATTAAAGTTTTTCATAAATCGTAGTAAAGTATGTCAGAAAAAAATACCTGAAAAAAATTAATAGTAAAAGTATGTCATAAAGAAAAGTCACAGTATAGTCATTAAAAGGTTATAGTACTATGTCAATATTATAGTACTACATGTCAGCATATGTATACTATGTCAAAAAACAAAAGTCATAGAAAATCATAGTATGGTATATCAGAAAATGATCTTATTACAGTATGCCATAAAAAAAGTAATTAAAATGTCATATTAAGTCACACATAGTATGTCGTAAAAAATAAAATTGTAAAAAGTCATAAAAGATTTATTGAAAAAAAGTCATAGTCGTAAAACATGTCATTGTATAACATATCAGAAAAAAATCTTGGTCAGGATGTCTGACTCATGCAGCCCATCGCTGTCAACGGCATGTCATACAGTTCCTTGGAAGAAAGCTAGAAAAACTCCCACCTAATTTGCATATTCATTAATTTTGAACCAAATGTATTGCAATTGTGGACAACCTTGTTTGGTAGCTTGCCGCTGGTCAGAAAACCGTACTGATATATTTATTTTTGAAAAAGATATCTTCAAGGTCATCCAATGTGGGTCCACTTTGAGGGCTGCCGTCTCCTGAATGGGTGGTACTTCTGATTAATCAAACTATGTTGTTCCCCAATTTCTTTCTTTCTGAGGTAAACAAACTACGTTCTAACACTCTCTCGTACGGGTTAACGTGTCGGACAACATTCATTCAAATCGAAAGGGGTGATGTCAGAAAACCCAAAGGTCAACTCATGGCCTGACTTTATTCCTATTTGACTCATTGTAATGTTAAAATCATGATTCCAATTATTTGGACACATACAGCTAATTAACTCTTACACAATTGTCACCAATACAAATGAGTAATGTCAGAAAACAGCGGGGGGACATTAGACAGTGGTGTAACAGGTGAGTCTTCAGTGATGATTTGAATGTGGTGAGTGAGGAGGAGTCTCTGATGGTTTGAGGTAGAGCGTTCCAGACGATGGGAGCAGCGATGGAGAAGGCCCTGTCCCCCCAGGATCTGAGCTTGGTCCGGATGGGGGGGACAGGAGGTTAGCAGCAGCAGAGCGGAGGCTGTGGGTGGGAGTGTGACTGTGTCTGTGGAGGAGGTCAGTCAGGTAGGAGGGAGGGAGCCAGGTTATGGAGGGCTTTGTAGGAGGAGGATGAGGAGGATCTTGTACTGGATTCTCTGGGGGATGGGGAGCCAGTGGAGCTCGTCGAGGGCGGGGGTGATGTGGTCGTGGGTCCGGGAGTGGGTGAGAAGACGGGCAGCGGAGTTCTGGATGTGTTGGAGTTTATTGATGATTTTTGAGGGTGAACCATAGAGGAGGCTGTTACAGTAGTCCAGACGGGAGGTGATGAAGGCGTGGATGAGGGTTTCTGCAGCTGTGGAAGAGAGGGATGAGGTTGCTATGACAACACATGAACAATGGTGCACAGAGTATCAGACAACAGAGCCAACATATTACAGCCAGAGATGGACTTTTAATAACCTGAACCACTCAACCACTTAGATAACCAAAGGTTTGCAATAACACAGCTCTAACTCAACCCATGCGTTATACCTGGGCCTACAAACAGTCAGATACTGACTCTCACACACACTGCTGTCAACAGTTAACAAACACATAAACCTCATGACTGACAGACAGGGAGCCTCATTTAGAGATGCCAACAGGCGTTTCTAGCTACCAATAACTGAGCCTGTGTCCACCCAAAGCTACACTAGAGAAATACAGTGTCACTGACTACTCGTAACTCATTTTGAAAACTCACCTGTTGTTGAACTTCATTCTTTTCCAGCACTGGAGCCGCTACCTGTCTAGTTTGTGTCGTTTCCGGCTGGACAGCAATACTGCCTTTTTCTTCCTTCATTTTCATATGAAAACAAGTTTTTGAACTTTAATGTTGAAAAATGCAGCCACATAAACAGGTTTCTCCAGCAATAGTCCTCGCATTGTTAAACGGAAGTCGGCTAACTAGCCAATTGGGCTGAACAAACGAAAGAAAATAGAACCAGAATCCAGCGTCCTGCGACCTTTTTCCGCAGCAGATATTCAGACTTAAAATGGCCGGAAACACACAAGTGTAACACATATCGTTAATGATGGCTCTGTTACATTCAAGTGTACCGGTAAGCAACGCCTCGTGCCCAGATATACTTAGTTAAATAAATGTACTTTGAAAAAGAAAGAGAACATCTCTTCATTTTATTTTATTTCAATTTGTTTGTGAAACAGTCACATTAAAAGAAACTGACTCTCACAAACACCTCCTCGGGTTGTTAAAATCAAAGAACATGACATCATTGTCGTCAATGGTAGCTATTTGGCCCTAAATGAAGCTATTAATAAATGATGTGCTTTTCCTTTAGTGAGTTATCAAAATGTCTGCCGTGAAAATGATGAACATTTTAATTAAAAAAACAACAACAATATGGGAGTGATTAATAGTAGCCCACTTCCTGCCATTAGTGCAAGATCACCAACACACCTATTTAGATACTTCACAATCTTGAGTCTCCTGTACCTTTAATGTGATGCTGACGTCCTGTTAGGAGCAGTCGAGTGTGGCCTTTTGAGAATATGTGGCTGTATAACATTATTCACATTAATAGTGACTCAGTAACTACAGTCTTGAGTTTAATGCCCTGCAGTCCCACTGGCCCCCGGTACTTGTGCTTTTATTTACTGGGACTGTCGGCAGAGGTGTCTTTCTCTGAGAAAGAAGCTCCATTCTCTGTCCGAGATAAATCAATATCCCATTATAGTGTTTCAGAGGGAAATGGCTTAGAGGAAAGAAAGAGAAATAACCTCATATATTATGGCACCTCCGATCCATCGTCCCGAGGTGAAGTTAGGGTGAAATAGTTGGAAATGAGAACTGTTGAATCAGGAGAATATGGAAGAACCAAACAACAAAGAGAAAATAAATTGTTGATGACTGGAAGGAACTCCCTTGAATAATCTGAGTGTGCTGTTTAAAAAGAAAAAAGAATCTCTGCTTGATATGAGACACAGAGAGAAGAAGAGGAGACTGTCGAGGGTGATGAAGGAAAAATCCATGCAACACATCTCAATGTTTTTATGGGCGTTTTTTAATTGAAACCAGCTTCACTGATAACAAACATGCAATATCACTGTACAAGCCAACACCACAGATAAGTGTTACTCATTCAAGTCTTGACACATTGTCAAGGATTAGCCAGCAGCACACACACACGCACACTTTCAGATGTTGTACAGAGATAAACACGCTCTACCTCTTTTGCTCTTTGACATACACAGGCACACACACGCACACACGCACACACACACACACGTATGCACAGTCATATTTACATATCACAGTGAATGATGGGTAAGAACGATGCGGAGAGGAGGATTACACTGTTCTCCCGGTCTGACCAGAGATGAGAATGGCAGCACAGTTCCAGTGATAGCGAGTAGTGTGTCTGACTGAGGTGGGATAAGGAGTGAGATGATGACAGTGAGGATGTGAGTAGAAAACGAGACCTTTTATCAGCATCCGAAAATCAGTGCGGAATGCGGGCGTCTTGGATGGGCGCCTCTTAGCATTTAGAGAAACAGGATGAGACTCCTAATATAAAAGGAAACCGGTCTGCGTAGAGTAAATCTTTTTTCGTCAAATCCACTCCATCTGTGCTACATTTAAATGCATGGTGTAATTACAGTATCATAAATACGGGGCTTTATGGTTTCATAAATAGGTTAGGGGTATTGCTTGGATGATATAACAACTGTTAGCACTGTCTGTGATGCACTTTTAGAAATGTAAATCAAAACCCAACAAGAAAACAAAATCAAATAAACAAAAATAAAAGGCCACACTACGAAAAAATAAACCTTCATTTCCAATAAATAAATAAATACTTTAAAACGTCATACAAAATTCTGACATTACCCTTTTTTTCCAACATTTAATGGAAGTTCTGTCTACAAATGTAAGATAATAAATATATTTAGTACTTTTAGTAACAGTTAGGTTTAAGGTGGGTTTATTTGGGATATCTCTTAACTCTTTAAGCAAAAACTGGATTATAAACAGTAGGAAAGATCTCTGCAGAAACTCTATTTAATACTGCTCATATCACAATGGTTACGACACGATAAAATACTGCAAATTATCAAAACTGTACAGAAAAACTTACAAGTTTCTCTAAAATACATTTTCACTGTTAGTGTGTGAGGAGAGAGATACAAGAGAGGTCGTCTCTGTTTGAGCAGCTTAGCTGCAGCCTGACGACACAGCAGCCGTACAACAGTCATCACCAGTCAAAGACCCTCTCTGCACGCACATGATTGTTCTGCCCTCTGCTGCTCTGGTCTTGAGCAAAGCA
Organism: Cottoperca gobio; assembly: GCF_900634415.1. Lineage (NCBI taxonomy): Eukaryota > Metazoa > Chordata > Actinopteri > Perciformes > Bovichtidae > Cottoperca > Cottoperca gobio. Next base: position 13,653,816 of record NC_041378.1, on the reverse strand, counting down.
CCGGGCCCCAACGTCCCTCCACCACGTCAGCAGCTCGCCACACCCCTCTGAAGCTCTTGCTGATGGCTTCTACAACTCTACATAGAGCTGAGGACTCACAGTCTAGGAAGAGAGAAGACTGCAGCAGGGCGAGCCAGCACACACACGTGTCTACTGGACGTCCAGTGAGTTCCTCTGGCACAGTGCACTCTTCTACTCCAGTTCAAAGTTTCAAAATGGTAGACTTTTTTTTTTCTTATTTTCTCTGATGTGTTTTTTTAAATGTAATTTCTTAGATATTCCTCTAGCTAATCTACTTCACGGTTACAGGTGTGAGTGTTAGTGGCGTGCCACCAAGCGGTGGGGGTGTTTTGGCTGGGTGAGGGCAGTGCCACCCTGGTAGTGTGTGTATGTGTGTGTTTTTTAGTGTAGAAGAGGGCAGGTTTTGGGCCAGCAGGTCAGCGGTGGCGATAGTGTCTCATGAGGGGCATGATGCAGGAAGGGGGTCCAGACATCTTGAGGAAGGAGTGCTGGAGGAGCTCCTGGGCCGTAGCTCTCTGCGAGGGCTCCCTCACCAGCATCAGGTCCAGGAAGGAGCGCAGCACCGAGGACACCTGAAGACCAAATGAAAAGCTTTAATTCTCGTCCTTTGAATACTGACTGTAAAGGGAAGTTTATTACTAACATGTGAGTAAATTGCGATATGATTCACGATATTGGAGGGAATGATCATATTTGCATCTTTATTTTAATTTAATTGAAAAATATAATAAGATGATCACGGTGGGAACTTCTTGCGAGGATCTGTACCCAACAAAGATTCAAATGAATGGTTCAGCCTTAGATTATACCTGCTAATCATCAGCATCTTTGTGAGCACGTTAGCATGCTAACATTAGCATTTTGCCTAAGTACAGACTCACTTAGCTTCTAGCATAGCGATAAACTCTTTTTCTGGTTTAAGGACACCCTGCCAGTTAGCATACTAATCAGAGCAACAAAGATTTAATGACACTGGATGTAAATTCTGGTCAAAAGGTACATAAAAACCTTAATGCAGAAGAAAACTAGCAATTGTCCATGAAGTGTGTCATGACCTTGACGATAGGTCAGCTCAGAAATCACTAAATATTTATTTCAGAAGGTTAGTGCAGTGTATCATCATCAGAGAGCTCTAAGATACCTTCATTGATACTGTACTAGTACAATAAAATGCAGTTTTTAGATGCCTAATTAAGGATAAAATCTATAAAAGTTTTTATTTATTAGTTTGTGTCTCTGTAAAATGTTTTATTTTAACATGAATGTTGGTTATTTAGAATCTTACAAACAAGTTTTTATTTTTGGAAAGATCTATTGATTAAGTCATGCATCTTTGGATTCAGAAAGTCCTTCCTCTTTGCTTACTGACTGACACACCTGCATTGAAGTCTTTCCTACCTTGTGCGACTCTTTTAGACGAGGGGGCAGGTTGTCTCGTATCCTCCTCATGGCCTGCAGAGGGGGTTCGTTGAAGTAGGGGGGCTCTCCATCCACCATCTCGATCACCATGATGCCTAAAGACCAGATATCCACCTGGATACACACACGCACGCTATGTTAATCTGTGTGTGTGTGTGTGTGTGTGTGTGTGTGTGTGTGTGTGTGTGTGTGTGTGTGTGTGTGTGTGTGTGTGTGTGTGTGTGTCGTACTCACCTCAGTCCCATAAGGCAGTCTAGAGATGACCTCCGGTGCCATCCAGTAGGGCGTGCCCACCAAGGACTTCCTCTTGGGCACCTCTTTGGAAACTTGGGCACAAAAGCCGAAGTCTGATAGCTTGATCTGCAAACACACACAAATACCGTGGTGCCTTCAGGTTCACGTGTGTAGTAGAGACTATATTAGTTCAGAACCTCTGTGTTTGATGTCAAGAAGTGCACTGACCCATAGTGATGAAGAGCGTTCATAGAAGACACTAATCTCTCGTATTAGTGGTTAATTAGTCTTCAATTAATCATGTCTTATCAGCTCGTTAGGAGGCATTAGGCAGGATTTAATTACCGGGGCACGTGTGATAATTGATGATGATGAGTTTCTGGCACTGGCTGTTGACAAGTGGCAGGAGTGGCACCCATGGAGAAGGTCAGTGAGTGTGTGTGAAATCACCAGTGACAGGAACGAGGGCAGTGTACAGTGAGTAGCACTGTTTAATACCTGGGGTATTAGTAAGATTTCTGTTTAAACAGAGTTTAATAACATCCTAAAGGGAGGAGTGTGAGAATTAAAATATCTAAACACACATACAGAAACACACACGCTCATCATGTGCACTTACCCTGCCATCGCTGGTCAGGAGAATGGAGTCGCTCTTGATGTCGCGGTGGATGACGCCCTGTGTGTGCAGGTAGCACAGAGCCCTCAGCACCGACAAACACACTGTAGCAATCTGCTCCTCGTTCATCCTACGAGGAGACGCACATAAGTGAGTAATTAAACTCACTTAAAAGACTATTTTTAAAATGGCAGGTCTTTGTTTAAATGATTGTCTACATGCAATATGCAACATTGAAACTGCACAAAACAATATGTGGGAGAGGACATACAATGGATAAATCGGATTCAGATTTATAACTTTTAATGTATTTCAGGTATTCTAAATCCTACAAACTGAAAGTGTGAGAGGCATTTGGGGACTGTTCGAAAATTATAGTCTCGGAGGGCAAGTCACAAAAGGGGCAGGGTATTGAATTTTGTATTTTGGCTGAGGTGAGGATAGTCTGATCTTTTTGGAAGTGCAGTGGAGGGACCATTATTATGCTATTATTACATTTGTTTATATATTTTTTATAACTTCACTATTATTATTGGGCTATACTTAATGGTAACTTTACATTCACTGTGACGTTATAAGTCCATGTCTTCCTAATTAAAGACATTACTGACCATCACTTATTTTCCCTTGTCGTATTCATCAAATGATTCATATTTTCATTGCTATTTACAGAATCAAGTCTATTTTATTAATATTTTCTTTTAAGTGGTTTATCTTTTTAAGCCACGTGTTTTCTGAATTTCATTTTGTGCATTGTGGGAAGGGAAACAGTAAGATAGGGGGTTTAAAAAGTAAAGTAAAAATATTAATGTCATAAATTTTTTTATTAAATTAATTTGTATTTATACATTTACACTCATTTCCAAAGAAACAACAAAAAAATGGACCATATAGCCAATAACTATGGAAGATCATTTAATATTTCAAGTAATAGTGGTAGAAATGACTACTGTGTCAGACTTTGCTGTCATTCTAAAGAGATTAGAGTTCAACACAATTACGATGGAGCAGAAATCCGGTTAAAAAAAACAACCCTGTAGCCTACAGCGGCTGAAGCTGTGCTGTGCAGAGCAGGAGGGTCCCATATGGAGAGACAGGGCGATGCAGTGCGTCTGACTGAGCTCACACAGAAACTCACAGCTCCACTGAACATTAACATCTAGACCCAGCTGGCCAGGCCATGCCGCGTGTTTATGAGTGTGTGTGCACTGAGCTGCCGTCACATACATGTACAGAAATAGAGACAAGCTCATTTGCGAGCTTACACCAAGGAAACATATTTATAGTACATGTTCAGGCATAGAGAGTACACACACACACGCACACACACACACACACACACACACACACATACACCTTTAACTCTCTCAACACTCACACACACACCTCTCTTCATCTCATCGCTTAGTCTAAAAGATGCCATGGTTGGAGAAGTCACTTATAAAGTTGCATTATGAGAAACAAGCCACACACACACACACACACACACACACACACACACACACACACACACACACACACACACACACACACACACACACACACACACACACACACACACACACACGTCACACTGCAGATTGCAGCAGATTTTACTGTCACACATGTATGCATTTACAATCTCAAGAGATAAATGAGCCTTCTGCTAATGGAAAAACAACTGGCTAACTCAAAGTGAATGGGATGGAGACGTGTACGCAAAAACAATTCACCTCTTTCTACCCCCTCTTTATCCCACCCCCTCCATTCCTCACACACACACACACACACACACACCCCGAAATGAACACACACAGTTGAACGGAAAACAGGATCGCTGAAACAGAAAATTGTTTCAAACACAAATTGAGAAACAGTTTTAATGAGCCCGAAAAGGTTGTGTAGGGGGGGAGAATTACACACACCTACACACACACAAACGTAAGCATCCGTCCAGACACACACACATACACACACACACACACACACACACACACGCTTTTGCACTTGGATATTGGATAAAATCCCTGTGAAGTGCAGCTAACAAACTCTATATTATAATTGAAATACGAACGTGATTGAAATAGTTCTGTCACTGCTGACTCACCTGTGTGTGTCAGATTTGTGTGTGTTTATGTATCTTGGTGTGTGTGTGTGTGTGTGTGTGTGTGTGTGTGTGTGTGTGTGTGTGTGTGTGTGTGTGTGTGCTGCCAACAACCCAGCAAGCTGATGAGGCTTGCAGGATGCGAGGAAGGCAGCAGTTATTTCCACAACAAAAGGCTTAACAGAAATAGCACAAAGCTTTCACCTGGACAAATACGGCTAAAATTACCAAAGAAAACACACTGTATAATAATATTCCTTATACTATCTGCTTGGATATACAGTATAATGCCGTCAGCAGTCAGTTTGTATGCTTACTAACCAAACTCAATTCAATAAGGAGATTTTAGATATATACATCTAACTGTTCTTTCTTTCTGTAATTGTTCTGATTAGTGATATTTGCAAGAATATCAATTTGCAGTATATAAATAATACACAAAAATCGTACACATCTATTTCCACTTAAACTACAACAAACTGAAAAAGAGAAAAGAGGAGAAAAAAAGAGAGAACATGTGTGCACAATAATATCCTCTTTACTGCGATCTGCATTAGTACTTCTAAAAGCGCTCATGTGTATTTTGGAACTTTCTCACACACACACACACACACACACACACACACACACACACACACACACACACACACACACACACACACACACACACACACACAAACATCTGTGTGGGAGACTGTTACGGTAGCAGCGGTGCTCAGCCTCACCAAAGCGTGTTATTAGCATCCGACACTGCATCGCGCTAATGCTGACACTCCACGCAAATGACTGTAATTAAACACGAAGCACAAAGTAAGCTTAAAACAATGAGGTGGCCGTCAGAAACACGACTCAACTACAGAGAGGCAATTAGGAAAAGTTGGAGAACAATAATCCTAAAACTATCAGATGACTGGATTACTGGATTACAGTCCAGCTGCTTGTTTCTCCTGATTGTCTTGTGAAATCATTCGTCTTTTTGAAGTGTGTGATGTGTGGAGCAGATTAAATGACCGTATGATTTTTACTGACATGCTAGTTTCCAGTTTAACCGATTTGATGTCGCCAACGTCACATCATTCAGAAATGTAAAATAAAAACAGAGTGAGCTCTCCGGTACAGCTGCTTCCTCATCCTGTCTCTGCATTTAAACACACACTCGAAGGCCAAGTCATTCAACACAACTGACATTAACGTACACACACACAACACATAAAGCTTAGGTTAGCTTAGCACAAAGATTGGAAACGGGGGAAACAGCTAGCCCGGGTCTTAAAATCTGAGATCACCGTCTTTTGGCTGTAGCTTCATATTAACAGTCAAACTCTCTAAGTAGCAGTTACTGGTGTGCATCCCTGAACTTATTTCAGAAGAGATTTAAGGATCTGACTAATTGAATTCCAAGCAGCGAGGGTCTTGTCTGTCAGTTATGTTTCAGAGCTTATAGCGCCATAAAATATGTGACAATGCACGATGACAGCCTTAGATATGGTAGTAGGTTGTTCCTACCGGAGGATATTAAGTAAACACAATTATTAACCTTATCTAGAATGTATTTTTGATTGAATCTGAGTTGTGCTAAACCAAGTATACCTCCTTTGTCCTTGTCTTGTACCTCTTTAACTTGTGTTACTGTTACTCTTTGACTGATGTATTTCTATATTAGAGAGAGGGTTACCTGGTGTGAGTCACAATGTCAGTGAGTGCTCCGCCCTCGAGAAACTCCATGACGACCCACAGCTCGTCTCCCACCAGGTAGCTGTTGTACATGTCAACCACGTTCTCGTGATGGTAGTCCCTCATGATCACCACCTAAAACACACAGCCAGACAGACAGAAGGAAATTACTTTAATTACATAATTTATTTTCATTTCTATAAACATGATGTGTTGTTATTGGAATTTCACATGATACAGAGCTATCAAAAACCTTGGCCTATAAATAATGTATTCTGATTTGTAAGACATTGTATATACACTATATGTATTCATGTAACACAATTATTATTATTATTATTATTATTATTATTAATTGCAAAATTCCATAATGTATTTGCATCAATACACTAAAGCAGATTTATGAATGCATGTTATGCATGCAATAAATATGTTACATAGAAATCATATAGTATTTCAATCATTTATAAAATGTAGTCAAGTCATTTCAATCACTTATTAATTTGTTCATTTGTTTAATGTGAACATGTTCTGGGGGCTTAACTATAAAAGGATTACACTCAGAATATTAATAGGATTACACAAAGCAAATTAGTTGCCAACTGAACACCCACTGCTTCACTCCTGTGTTCACTGTACATGCTAACATACATGCATGCATTCTTTCTCTCTCTCTCTCCCACACACACGCGCACACACACACACACGCACGCACACACACACAAAATAGAATCAGTGCTATATTGCTTCACTCAATTTATGTTTTTCTGCTAAACAAGCAATCATATAGTTTTATATATTTCAGTGCAAGTGCAAATGATATTGAGCTTCCAATATTTCCAATAGTTAGCATACTGTGAACAGAAACCAATATGAATCATTTCCTTGCCTGGGGTTTTGAGTGTGAACACTACTTAATTTCTGAGCAAATAAATGCAATTACAGATGTTAAAGTGTGCTAGTGGTTTGATTGCCATGAATGTATGTCAGGGAAATGGATGCAAAGGGAACTTGTGTTTTTATCATTAGTCAGCAAGTTGTCTTGTTGTGGGATGACGAGATTATTTTTTATCTATTTGGCACAAAATGAGCCATGTTTAATGATGCTGATTAAAGCCGTTTCAGCTAAGTTGCTGCTTTTTGAGCTATCAGCAATCAGACAAACGTTCGCTATGATCTCACACATGTGGAGAGGTTTTGTGGGTTACGCTCTGTATTTGTGTTGGTCAAGCTGACATCCAACATCAAGCCACCAAATGAATACAGATACAAAACCAGACCTACAGTACATGTGATATTGTATAAACTACAGTAGTAACACCTGAATGTTAGTCAGTGTTACTGTAAAATGTATTGCTTTAGGTGGGATCGAGCGTACGGCAGTTACGCCCCGTCTCTGTCAGTCGTTCACACCTCATTAAAGAGCAGCTCTCTCCTCTGCTGTTTCCTGAGGTCCATCTTCTTCACAGCCACTTGCTTGCCGCTGTGTTTCTCGCTGGCGATGCACACGATACCCGTGGAGCCCTCTCCGATTTTGATAAAGCTGTCCAGATATTCCCGAGGGTCGCCTGTAGGTAAACACAAACATAGCTCAACTTTGATGCAGAAATGTTAATGTAAGGCATTTCAGTGTTTTCTTTGCGTCCATTTCTCACCTGGGTTTACCACCAGTTGAAGGGCAGCTCTGAACTGCTCATGAGAGACTCTGGAGGGTTGAGTGTCGGAGCTGGACCCCCAGGAAGGAGGCGGGTAGGCCCCCGGGGGGATGTAGGGTGACGAAGGCTGTGAGTAGGCCCCCTGTGTTTAAAACACGCAGACAAATAGAGAGAGGCTATAAAATATATTCAGATTTTCCTACATGAATTTCTTTGGGGTATTTTTTGAATACATTTTTGTTTTCAAAAGCACTTTAGAGTTATCAGTGGTCCTAAAACCGAAATTAATCTTGTCTGGTCTTGTTCTTGTTTGGCTTGTCAAATTCATGCAGTAATCATCCATTGAATTAGCCTACAGTGACTTCCAAAGCAACATGAAATCCTATTCTAAATCCTGTATTTTCAAAATGTCAACTTTCCAGACTTGTTTTCAGCTTTGCTACATGGACCTTTCAGACAATTCAATGGGTTTTATATTGTTTATTTGGCTTAAGAATAATTTAAATCATTAATATTAGTAATTAGTCATTTTATTTCAGTATGTCGAAATAATTCAATGACACCAATTTGGAAGACACAAGGTTTTCACTGGACAGTGACAATACTTTAAATGTCTTGAGCGGGATCTGTCTGGTAACATGTTTACAAACGGGATAAAACCAGTATGCGCTCATCCCATTCAAATGAAATGAAATCTTAAATTAATTAAAATTGTATCTGTATTGACCCTAAATAACCCGACAGGAGCATCTCTTTAAATGTTTGTCATTGCTAGTATGAGTTAACATACTGTACCTGAGGGGTGTATGGTGGGCTGGGCTGGGAGGGGGGGTGATGATAGGGTGAAGGTTTGTAATGGTGAAAGACAGGAGGGTATGGCAGGTGTGCTGGGGGGTAGCCGGGTGGCTTGATGTGGCTCTGAGGTTGCTTTAGAGGCCCTCGAGGGTAGGTGTCACCACCCGTAACCTGGGGACTGCAGTCACGTGCAGGACGCTCGTAGTCACCCTGGAGGAGAGAGGGGACAAGGTCAAAGTTATTTGATTGGTGGATCAACATTGAAAGAAACAACACTGTACAGGTTCTGAGACTTGTGTGTTCTGTATGCATGGGCACAGTGTAAATTACTGATGCTACTGTGTTGGATGCATCAATGTAAATGCATGGCAACCTACACTTGCCAGCTCTAATTTTCCAGATATGTCTGCAGGTACATTAGCCCTTGACAGACCTAACAGAGGACATTTAGTCCACGGGATGATGACCATACTTCATCATTACCCCCCCCCCCCCCCCCAGCTACTCCATTCAGCAACCAGGAGCCCAGGGAGCATCGGGATGTAGGACACACCTCTTCTTAAGATCCTAGAAGCACCTGAATCTCCTTTAAAGCAGTGCTGGAGCATACTGTGCTCTCTCTCTCTCTCTCTCTCTCTCTCTCTCTCTCTCTCTCTCTCTCTCTCTCTCTCTCTCTCTCACTCTCTCTCACTCTCTCTCACACACACACACACACACACACACACACACACACACACACACACACACACACACACACACACACAGAATGTAGACACTCACTATTAAAAGCTCAGTAGTATGACTCAGCTGAACTGCTCTGACTCATAATAGGCCTGACGGATGCACAGAAATGCATGTGCACACTTACACACACTTACACACATACATAAACCTTGAGGAAAATCTCTAACTACAAATGAGTTTGTTGTGATTCCATTAATCAGCACTTTATAAGCACCATCTATATACTGTGTCATACTGTGTGAATTATAAAGGTGGAACCTGGCCAACTGTGTAAGAATGACCATAACTAATTTAAAAAAGTAAATAGGTGGAACATGCTGGTGGTGTTCAATCCTAATTGGCATGTCTAATGTACGATGTAATGGATAGCCAGAGAAAAGTAATGTCAAAAATTGAAATTTGCCTGGCTTGGATGAACAACATATCAATAGTCCAGGGTGGACGAAACAGAATGGTCTAAAAACATACAGACAGTAGTGGATCAAGCTGCCTCCACCCTGCAGAGAGTAAATTAAATTACCTTTCCCACACCTCCCCAAAAAATGTTTTCTCATAAATTCTCAGGAGACTGAGATTCTCTTTTTCCTTGTATTAGTTTCTCCCTCTGTGCCTATCTCTCTCTCTCTCTCTCTCTAAAAAAAACTCCCTCTCTTTCCTTTTATTTGTTTCTCCCTCTGTGCCTATCTCTCTCTCTCTCAATTACTACGCACAGAGACATACACACTGACACACATATACACACACATGTGCATAGACAGGGCAGGAGGAGGAGCCCTGATGTGTTGGGATGGTGTATAATTACATGGTGTGAACTCTTTTAATCAATCACTCTCAGGCAGGTGCAGGGGGGAGGTGCTGCTGGGACGGCCCAGGCTCGCGCCCCTCTATCGTTGGCCAGCACCGCTGGCTGGCTGTCAGCCAGGGGTCTCCTGATCCATGTTGCTTAAACGTGCATTAATCTGAGTTTGGCAGGGTAATCAACAACCTAACTCAACTGTGAAATTGAATTCCACGGTGGAACATCGTTCGGCCAGTTTTATGCTAAGGCTGCAGAAAGGGAAAGTGCCGCAACATCAATTTGTCACCGAGAGCTGCGGCACTGAGCTCGCACTCGCCACATAACAGAGAGAAAGAGAGAGAGAGAGGAAAGAGAGAGGAAGGAAAATAAAGGGGGGAGTGTGTGTTTGTATATGTGTGTGTCTGTGTGTCTGTGTGTGGCCAAGTGTCCGTGCTGTCTACTGTTACATCCCCACCGGCTCCCAACAACAGCAGGGGAAAAAAGGATTTACTTCAGTGGTGTGAGTGGGCTGATCGAGGGAAAGAGAAGAAAAGGCAGAGAATGAGAGAGGAGAGAGATGGGTGGGTTTGTTACAAGGTCCATGAGACGAGAAGAATAGTGATTCTTAAGCTGCCAGATGACTCCTTGTTTTGTTTTTTTTCATACCACTGCTGCAAAATCTCCAAACATCACAAGGCAAATTAGGGTGCATTGATTCCTCAGCCCACTCTTCACTGTGGCCTATATTTATTTGATTTAAGATTTAACAAAACACTTCATAGAACAACAAATCAAATATTTACAATACACCTAATAAAGTGTGATGGAGTTCATATCCTTTTTTGTTTACAGTTGTGGCTTTTTGGATCAATATACACGCTCTGTGTGAGACTGCATCCTGTTAAATCTTTACATTCTCTACACATATGGTACATTTTCAAGAAAGCAAATGTGCCTTCTCAAGCACAACAACTCTGAAAGTGGTAATAATAAACCATATGTAAGAAAAATGACCTTCCCTGCGTCTCTTCCAATCCTTCTACTCTTGCATTCTCCGTGGCTGTTTTTTTTTTTCTACGAGTGGCTATTTACTGAAGCATGCAGGTTAAATGGTTTTCCATCAAGGCACCCTGGGATCTACATCAGCGAACGCAGTTTTCCTCTCAGCTACTGGTCTCCCTACATGCGAAGGAGGGATGGTGGAGAACTGTGATAGCTGTACACGCACCTCTATGATGGTCCTAATGGGACGCTGAAAGCTTTGGAGAATGATTTAAAGAATATGTAAAGGAATGACTTGAAAAACACCTCATAGAGTGATTGTTTGCACCCTACTACTGTATAAATGATCTAATATATTATCAAATGCAGTTCTGTATAATAATATTGGCATAAAGAATCACCACGATTAACTTATACTGGAAACATATGGTTTCATTACACAATCACTAATGAATGGAAGGTTTGTTTGCTCTTGTCTGTGAAGTCTCTGTGTGGAACAATCTCTTGGGTATCTCAGTCTCTCCCTCCACTGGAGCACATCACTGGCTGCATCACGCTCTCCCTGTGCCGACATACTTACAGGGCAGATGTTTCATACAAAGCTATAAAACATGACATTGATAGTAAGTCAGATCACTGTTTTATTCTTACCAACAATTACATTGTTACTTTTATATTTAATGTAAAATTAACATGAATTCTCATGTCAATAATATTTTACTGAGTATAACTTTACAAAATCTAAATCACTTTTAGCACCTTCAGAATCTGCTGGTTTGGTTATTTTTGGTTACATGTTTGATTAGGAGCACACAAGACATGATGTATGGAACTGTTTAAGATTCATAACTGTGTCTATCTTGTTTTCTACTCACAGAATACTGTAAGTAGCCTCTCGGCATCACTTACAAACATAACATACCACTTCTATGCAGATGACACACAGATGTGTATATCGAACCATTCTGACAAATTTGATTTGACTTAAAGTTGTTAGATATTTGATTAATTGCCAACAATCTTTGTTCTTTGTTATTATGATATTATCATTTTTTATTTAGTATTTTTTGCCCATGAATCATGCCCCAGTGACTTAAGCTAGCTAAATCCATATTATTTTGTAAATTACTAATAAAAGTATATTTTTGTGACCAGAATTTTGTATAATTCTCTATTTATTCTTTGCACTTTCTTTCGTTTTTTTTTAGTTTTAGGTTTTAGATCATTTGTTCAAAGGACACAATTACTTAATTAGTTTCTTCCTGCCATGTCACTACCTGTCACTTCTTTCTTTGTTCTCTTCATTCCTTTGTGCCTCTTTATCTAGTCTCTGTGACTCTTTCTGTAATTCAGCTTTCTGGTCGATGGTCAGCATTACCATTAATTGATCTGTGTGCAGAGACAGTGGCTACTGAAGGGGGATAATTCTGTATGTGGCAGAGCCTGCCTCCTTCAGGGAAGAGTAGATTAACAGCTGACACCATCAATCTGGCAGGAAGGCCAGTAAAAGAATTATAGAGTGAGAATGAGAGACAACTAGAAAAATTGGAAGATAGAGATAGAGAGAAAGAGAAAAAAGACTGAATATTTGAAAGAGACTGCAGGTGGATTGAAGATGGGAATACATTTAATTGAATTTTTAAGTGTAATTAACACTGAAATGTTTCTACAGGCTTGTGGAGAGAGCTGTGTTGAAACAATCTCCCTGAACAGCCACTGTAGCCATTTGGTAAGCTTGTACAATACGCTCAGCCATTTAGAGTAAACACTGTCAAAGCCTGTCACAATTATCTTAATGGAAGAATATATTTTTACTAGAAATTCTTACCAGAATGCAAAGTTTTGTTTTTGGTGTAGTTACCTTAGTTAAGGTCTGTGAGTTACCGAGACTCTCTGAGAGACGAGGGTAGGTGTAGGAGCTGTATGGGTGTGACTGTGGAAGGTTCTTGAACGTCCCGCTGGCTGCATAAGGGACATTTGGCTCCTGCAGCCCAGAGCCAGACCGAGATCGCTGCCTTATAGCCGGCGTGGGGCTGGTCTGCGTGACGTACGAACTCTTGGGTCGCTTTTCGTATTCGTCCCGCAGGCCACCGTAGCTCCACTCACTGTCTGGGTAGTTGATCTGCTCGCTGTGTAGCGAGGCACGAGATGGCGTGCCCACTGAAGTGTCCCGGTAGTCCTGGCTGGACGAGCCACCCACAGATGCCCGATAGTAGCCGCTAGAGCCCACACCACTCCCCACTGTGGAGGCTACCTCATCAGCTGAGCGACCTTTGCTCTCCAAGTACGTGTGGTAGTCCGGGGGAAGCTTGCCATAGTCTGATTTTTGGGGCATGGCGTCCGGGTAGAAAGGGCTACGTATGGGGTATGAGTGACCATTCTGCTTGGTGAATCGATAGTGCCTCCCAACTGCCCAGTCCCCATCTATAGAGAAGCTTGGCTTGCTGGGATCGAGAGAGAAGTCCCTGCTGGAGGTGTCTAGGTCACAGGAGTACCGGGAGTAGTAATGGCTGAATCCATTCTCCTCCGGGGTGTTGGCATGACCACTGCCAGAGGGTTTGGAGCTGCTTCCAGCCTGGTGGGGGCCTGGTGGACTCTCTTTACGCAGAGAGTTGGAGCGCGTTACTGAGATGTTGTCAAAATCCTCCAGCAGGCCATTGATGGAAGCATCTTTGGGTGGCCGGTTCCCTCGAACAATGGTCTACGAGAAGAACAAACACATTTACACTTAACATACAAGAGAGCCTGCTGCCTGAGAGTTTGATGGAGGTAGCCCTGATACTTTGGGTTGCAGTACATTCAATTTCAGTTAAATCATTCCTGGCTGAAAACTGAATGAGATGAATTGAAATTCCTGTTTAATCAACCTTAGTCAACTAAAAACACTTCAATTTTCAGGCTGGAATTTCAATTCATGTGTATCAGGGCTTTGTGACAAGTATGAAATTAATCATCACTTGCAATAAATGAACGCCGGTATTTGTCATCTGAAAGAACGGCAGTCATCAGTCTCCACAACCACTAGTTGTTGTGAGTTGGGATGCAGCTAGAAAATGCATGTAGATAAATGGTGGGATACCTCAGATGCTAAAAGGAAACCAGTGGTGGATTCAAGGAGCTAAATCATGACCCATTTCCCTCGCAACAGATTAGCTTCATTTTCAGTGGGCTGATCAGGATACATTAATAGTCGTGACGTTTGGTTTAACGCTCGTGAGGTGCATGAACACACCAGCATGCGCTTGCACACACAAACAAAGAGAGAGTGAGGGAGAGAGAGCGAGAGAGACTGAACACACATGCTCACATCTGCTTCAAAGCGAAGGCAGCTTAAACATCAGGGGTGCTGCTTATCCCCTCCTACCTTGTGTTAAGCCCTTTACACGGATGTGTCGTGAGTCATGGGGAACTGGTGCTACAGGGGGACTCGCTGAACTACACTTTGTGCGCATGCATGATGTGCGTGTGCGTATGCTGTTTTTGTGGTGTAGACTGTGAGGATCCCCACCTCCATACAGTAGAAATCATGACACAGTTTTTATCTACCTGTCTCTCAACCACTTGGACATTACAGGAAACGCTGCATTAGAACAATGGAAACATGTTGCATGACTGCTGAATGCTGAGAAGAGGCTGAGCTGGAGGGATTATTGCTTGAATTTCGAACTGTTACACAATCTATTCAAGAGCTTTTTCTGATGATCAAACACAATTTTATTTTAGTATATCTGACTGTTTTTCAGTGATGTCCTTGCATTACAGCCTCTAACTACCTCAAGTATCAAATCCATCCAGTCAACACTTTGTGATTTGTTGTATTTTTTTACTATCCACAATATAGTTGTTCTACAAATCCTTGTGTGCCTTTACATCACTACTCTCCATTCTGGATTACCATCCTTGGTGTACCTCATGAAAGTGCCCATCATGCTTTAGGCATTTAGTGTATTTGCACCTTGATGTTTTTATGGTCTCAGTCAGTTTCCAGCTCCCTATCCACACAAATTACCCGCCTACCTGTCAATGTTAACTCATGTGGCTTTCACAAGCCTGCGGAAATCCCTTGAAATTCAAAAAATTATATTCCCTAGAATATCATAAAACTAATGGGTTCATCAAAGCTGTAACAACCATAGAGTACAATAAAGCTGAACTGAATTCAAGTAGCTAAATGAGCTAAGCATGCCTGTTCCACAGGGACAGCTGATTAATTCCCACTGGGACAGCCATTGCTAGAATTGTACCGCACACACTTATCACAATGTGAGGCACTTTGGATAGGTGGGATACTTTATGTGGTATGTGATGACTTAAACTAACCACAACGTGGTCATATGATTCTTTTATATTTTCACTCAAGAGATAAAACCCTCATGTTAATATTGAGATGGCTGACATGGCATGTATACTTCTCAGCCTTTTCAACCTCTGAAGGTGTTTGCTGAACCTTACTCTTAGACCCGACGAATGTCACATCAGCAAGTTCTTTGACAACGCTCATGCTTCGCTGTCTGTCACATAACTGTCATACTTGTCTCCGCTGTAGTTTGTCCATGTCACATGTGCTGAGGCAGAGACTCAGAAAAGCCGGGATAATCATCAACTCTCAGCAACATTGCGCTGACACAAGGATACATCCAGACGCCGTCACTTAGCTACCTGCAAACTGTCACTGCAAACACACTCCCTTCCCCTCATCTCCTTTATCTATAAGACTGTGGCTCAACCAGGCTACCACAGTTATTAAAAGTAGTATTATCACGTATTATTAAGGACACTCTCTTTTCCTTTTCACGCATACGGTCTGAGTTATTCCCAAAAATACATTTCTGTGTTGACCGAGTTCTCTTCAATTAAATGAAATCTCCCTTGCTGCCTGATGGTTCCACATTGTTTCACATTTTTAACCATGCTGATGGCATGGCTCTGGGGATAGCAATGTCAGTCCACCTCTTAAGTCAAGACTGAAATATCTCAACATGTGACTTTAGTGATTCCCTGGCTTTCCTAATAGCACTATTACCATTTTGCCTAATACTTTGATTTATGACCAAATATTTTCAAAACTAATGCCATTATCATCAACATTGACTGTACTTTGCGTTTCGTACTGATTTGAAAATGTTAGCATGCTAACTGGCTGAACCTGGAAAAAAATATTATATCCTACAAATTAACATGTTTGTCACTGTTAGCATGTAAAGGCCCTGTCACACATATTCGTATGGCAGAAACGTATGCTGGCGTATATGAAAATTTGTCAGAGTCCAAATACGTCCAACTTTTCATCGGATCGGATCAGAAAAGTGAACGTATACAGATACGCATGTCTAACCTATTGATAGAGCATCACTTACTTATACAAAATGTATCAGACAAATACCCAACAAATGCATAATGTATACAACAATATGGCGTATACAAAATATCGGCAATAAACTGGTGTACGTTGATATCATACCTGTCAACATTGGAATTTCATATTTTAACAGCTCTCAGCCACCAATGTAAACGTAAACACATAAGGGACTGGGTATATACATTCAGGAAATACATGTTTATTTAAAGTATGTATTACTTGTACAGACATGTTTATAAGATTTATGTATTTTATTTGATGAGTTATTATCATCAATGTATTTGATGATTGATGAGTTGTGTGGCTTTTGTTTCCCCCCACGAGGACTCCCTTGCGATGGCAGAGTCTGGAAACATGTCCGCTACACTGCGACTGAAATCATCGCAGAAGCTGAAGGCTACATTATTTTTAGCGCAAAGCATCGACATCGTTCCCTCAGCTCTGGTCACTTGGTTTGCCTCTGAAACAGTTCTTGTCACACATGAAGTCATTGACAGTGTATGTTTCTGTGCCTCTTGGGCGTGCTTGTGCTTGGACGATTGTTCTTGCTGACTAACATTGCTTATTCCGCCGTGTGCGATGCTAACATCTGAATGGCACACTTTACAAAAAGCACAAGTTTGCCCGACTCTGCTTTTAATAAATAAGGGAAGGGCTCCTCCCATTTGTTCAGGTACTTACATAAGGTTTTAACTTGTTTGGCAGGTACAACTGCGTCTCCATCTATCTCCCGTTCCCTGTGACTCTCATCATATGTTCTTGTCTTCTTCACCTTCTGTGTTATTATTCCTGTTTTCTTCTTCTGTGTGTTTACTGGCGGATAACGCTTTTCAGCTAAAGTTAAACATAATACTGCCACCTGCTCTACCGGAGGACACTTTACACTTTTTTTAATTAGGCCTTTTTTTTGTTTGAAAGGTTAAAAATACGGGATAATTACTGGAAAATATTTAAACGGGAGAAAAACGGGATATAAGTAAAAATTCGGGATAATCCCGGGAAAAACGGGAGGGTTGACAGGTATGGTTGATATAAGGTCAGGCATAAGTAGTTTGCGTTAAGAGCACGCGATGTTACGCTGGGGTGTTTTGAGCATGTTCAAAATTACCGGACGTACCCAACATGTGCTTCATAAATTATGCAGACGTTACACATAAGTTACGTTACGTTAGACATACGTGAATACGGAATATGTACGTGAATACTTGCCTACGTGAATACGTTAGAGGTACGTTAGATATAGGGTACGTCGGCTGACGGTGAACCCTACAGCCAATTTATTGATAACGAGTGGATACCCTATGTTAACTTATTAAATGTGTTTCTACAGTACTGCTAGCGTTCAGCTAGCGTTTTGGGAGCTTATTGGGGTTTGAATATAGTATATAGGGTCCCTGTGAGTAGCTCCTCCTCACTTCTTCACAGCACGTCTTGATGAATACATCAACCCATCATCAGAGAGCATGGAGGATGCTGAGAGGCTGCGACAAGAGTACATTCTGTTCTCCAGCATCAGCATGACGTGAACCAAATGGCACTTTGGCCAGCTCTGTTTGGCCAGACGCTCTGATACGTTTTAAATAAGTAAGTGATACGCTATCAATGTTTGACATACGTATAATAATTTGTTATGTATACGTCAGCTACAACATCGCTGTGGAAAAGTTGGACTCTGACAGATTTTGAGCTACTTTTCATATACGCCAGCATACGTTTCTGCCATACGGAGCTGTGTGAGAGGGCCGTATGTCTGGCGTGTTCGGCCTATCGTCTGCGTCCTTCAAACGATCACAATTTACCCTTAATTTATATCAACGTATTGCCGATATTTCGTATACGCCAGCATACGTTTCTGCCATACGGATATGTGTAACAGGGCCTTTAGCAAGGTGCTTAATTCATAGCATTTAGCTTAAATTATAGCGTAAGTACAGCCTTACACAGCCGCCAGCTAGCATGGCAGTAGAATCTTGTTTAAACTAAAAATGCTAATGTTATGCTGCACTTTAATAACGTCTGCAGAGTGGTAAGAACAAGGAAAACACCCCTTACTCCGACTTGCCAATGTTCACACATTAATCGAAGGCTTTTCGCCCCACTCACTCCCGATAAACAGCTTAAATTATCTTCTTTTGTTGCGTTATGTTTTTGTAGCAGTTTGCTACAAAGGGAAACAGATACAATACATATAGCTTCAATAAAATAAGCTTGATTGTATAGTGTAAATACTGTATTGTATTTTGATGTAACTGTTAGTGATGGTGGCAGATCTGCCACAGTTTGTTGGCTGTCCGTAATTACAGTTTAAACACAGCATGAACACAGCTTATCGTACTATGTAAGAATACAAACAACTGGCCATACAAGTCAAGTCATAATAGCAATTCAAATGCTATGGTAATTAACCTTTTTCTTCCTGTTTTACCTTTAACAACATTTTTAATTTCTGACTTGTACCTACTAGCTGAGTGCAGTTGTTACAGACTAAAATAAAGCCTCTGCACAAGCCTTTACTATTACTAAGGCTGTTTCATTCCAACATCTCTCTCTCTTCTATTTTGTTACTTTGTACACATCCATTCTCCCTCTTTAACACTCCAGTTCCTCTCCTCTGTTTGAGAGCTATAGGCTGTTTGGTGCCGTGACCTGGAACCCAAGGTGAAATGGCCTATAAAAGCAGCGAGTAAAGTCCCGCTGAGAGGCGGTGGCTGCAGGACGGATGGTGTTTTAAACAAGTCGGTGAGTGGAAATCAATCTTGCCTTGGACAGACGTTGCAGTGCATAGGCCCGGTCATACACTCATGAAAAAAGTCAATTTTACTTTTAAAAATAATCCTCATGTGACATTAATGTTGTTAACCGATGCAAATAAAACTGCTTCAAAATATTATTGCTGCTGGTATTGTCATAAGAATAATCCTCACACGTCCTCTGAACTGTGGTATGAATTTGTGATGCTTTGTGTGAAACCTAAAATGAGGCAGAGTCACATCATGTTACGCTGCGTGGATGACGGCTAATTCAATTGGCATACAATAGTAGGGAGTGTCAGTTATCTAATAAAACATCGTCATCTCCATTTGGTTCATAATCAATAAGACTGTGTCAAAGAGCGTGACAGGTACAGGGGATGGAGAGAGTCGGAGAAAACAAGGCGGCGAATGAAACCGAGGAGGTGATGGGAGTGCAGAGGGGAGAGGGAGACAAGGTTAATTGTGTGCCAAATCACTGTCAAACGGTCGGCATCAAGCCTGAAAATCTTTCCATTAATTTGAATTAGGGGGCTGAAACTGGTTACCATACCCCCCACCCCCTTCCACCCTTCTTTCTTCCCCCTGTCCTTACAGCTTTGCGAGCTATGTGCGCGGGTCGTGTTCGGCGGCAATGGTGACAGCAGCCATATTTCATCGGCATGCGGCGTTGGTCTGTCCTTTAGTGATAAGCTGTAATAGATCTACTCTCTCCACTCACTATGGCCCGTTCAAGGTAAGCACAGGCGAGAGGAGAGGAGAGGAGAGGAGAGGAGAGGAGGAGAGGGGAAGGGAGGAGAGGAGAGGAGAAGATGGGAGGAGAGAAGGGGAGAAGAGAGGAGAGGAGGGGAGGGGAGGAGAGGAGAAGGGAGGAGAGGAGAGGAGAAGAGAAGAGAGGAGAAGAGAAGATGGGAGGAGAGGAGAGGAGAAGAGAAGAGAAGAGAAGAGAGGAGGGCGGAGGAGAGGAGAGAAGAGGAGGGAAGAGGAGGGGAGGGGAAGGGAGGAGAGGAGAGGAGAGGAGAAGAGAGGAGAGGAGAAGATGGGAGGAGAGGAGGGGAGAGGAGAGGAGAAGAGAAGAAAAACAGAAGAAGAAACTTTGAAAAGCAGCTGTGAAGGAATAGAAAGAGGAATCACAGATAGCAAGGGATGGAAAAGGGGTGACGAGGGAAGGGAGGGTGGAAGTGTCGTAGAAAGGGAGCCATGAAAAATGAGGCTCATTGGGAGATAAGGGGGGATTAACCTTGCTGGTAATGAAGGGAGGGTGTGATGGGAGGACGGAGGGAGGAAGAGAGAGAGACATAATTAATGAGCTTGCCCTTCCTGTGACTCCTAGCTAGAACCCTGGTATTGAGGCTGCGCTTCACTAGCCAGCAGGGTCCCGGGACAGCTGAGAGGCCGGGGGAGGAGGAGGAGGAGGAGGAGGAGGAAGAGGGCTCTTCTCCTTTACTGCATGGCTCATCTGCACTGCTGTTTCTTTTGATTTTGGAACTGAAAATGGTTTTTGGTCAGGAATCTGCCACAAATTGAACAACTTACACTTTTGACAGTTTTAACGGAAACCCTCTATTATGTGTTGAAAACGTTTGATGACTATTAGGGTCAGGCTATCCTCGCTCAGAAGCTAAATACTTCTCTTTTTTGTCATTTTTTAGATAACATTTGGACAATGATAAGTGGACTGTTAAAACTTGATTTTAATGCCGGTATTTGTTCAGATGCAGATAAAGATGAGATGACATTAATATTATAAGTAGTATACTATTTTTTATTTCCAATAACTCCAGAGGGTTGTAACGCCCAATTTATTGAAAAAAGATAGATTTCCAAAATGTAGCCTTTTTTTTGTTTGCTCTCCTAATAGGTACACACAAAAGGAGGCACTCACTGACGAGTTATATTTATTAAAGAAAGTTTATTTAATAAACAAAGACAAACTAATTTACTCGGATGAATCACTTTATTCAAATTAAGGATTTGTCATACAATATGACGACAGACATTCGAAAAACCTCAATAGAAGCTTTGAATGTAAAGAAAATGACATGACAAAATGACCAGTCGTGAGTCTTTAGTCACACTTATCACCTACCACACCCCTACTCGCTTTCTCTGCCTCACACACATACTGCAGAACATCGCCTACTCAACACACCCACTCTCAGTCCTGCCAGAACACGACCACATAGAAATGTTTTGGGTTTTTTTTTGCTGACATGTTGTAATATCTCTCTCTCTCTCTCTCTCTCTCTCTCTCTCTCTCTCTCTCTCTCTCTCTCTCTCTCTCTCTCTCTCTTTCTGTATAAAATCCTAGGCACCATCTCTCCTCTCTGTCACGACTTCCACTGCAGAGAACAAGCACACGTGGGTATTTACGCACTCACACAAACACGGCGGCACACACTTCTACTACTACTGCCGCCACCTCTACTGCTGAAGTGCAGTATCGTTCTGCATCACTGACCAGTTTGTGAACAGAAGCTTATTCACGGCCGTCTGAGAAAGATAATATCAGAGAGTCCTTGAGACAGCAGACAAAGAGACTACTCAGGACTCTCCTTTGAGTGTCTCGCTGAAGACCAAACATGACCTGCAGTGCTGATTAATAAGAAACTACTACAGCCGATGCATAAACAAAAAGGGAAGATATTGTTTGTGTGAAATGAAACACCAGTTTTATTCAGTAGTAAATAAAAACAGCTAGGTGTATCGCCAGGGTTTTGTATCAGCCTCCACTTTGATGCAAGTGATACGATATAAGAGAAGAGTCATATCTTTAACTGCAATGCATAGATTCACAGCAAACATAACATGGATTTAAAAAGATAATCTCACACTATTCAGGTAAGCAGAAAGATTAAGGTGTTTTATCCTCTAGCTCTATCTGGTGGATAGAAGTGGTAAAAATATATTTTCTTCTAATAAGGATATATAATATAGAACAATTGTATTTGTTTGTTAATATGTTGTTATGAGCAGGGTGTCAGGTGTTAGTAGGAGATTGTACTGGATGGAATAACCATGGTGGAAGGACCAGAACCAACAATGCTTGAGTCTCTCAATACTTTCCTGCCCTGTCTGAACTTCTCAAAGCCCATTGGTTGCTCCTGAAATATGGATGAAAAAGAGTATATATCATTTTTTTTAAAGCTCATTATTTTAATAAAAAAGCCAGGCACTGTATATTTTAGCAATCATTACTTCAACATCAATAAATGGTTAATTTGTTGGGGACTATGTTCATCTGCGGATTAACACACATTTGGTACGCTAGTATTTATGGCAGCAAAATGGTGTACGGGACTAAACACGTAAATAAACTACAGTGCCAATGTTTATTATAACGAATGAATGTTGGCCAGTGGAAAGGTATAGCTCAATAATGCGTTTTTAATACTTTTTAGACAACAATAGAACTGTATGAATGGAATGAGGAATAAACATATTAGTGTATTATTCAATTAGCTAAAAAGATATATCAGGCTTTGGCTACACATATAATGCATAACAGTATTGATTTACCTTTTGATCCTGACATTGTAAAGTATTGACAGTAAGAGAAACATTGAATATTACCTGTCTTTTCCTTTAAATAATACGTTGTAGTTGATTTAAAGGGAGAAGGATTGAAGGCACAATTCCTGAAGTGATTTCAGTCACGCCTTGTAAGAAAAGATCATCATGAAGCCAGTCATAAATGTAATTGTACCTAAAGTAATGAAAAAAACGTTTTTATGTCAAGCAAAGTCAAAAGGAGGCTGACAGTTTCTCCCTCGACAGCAACGCCTTGTGTGTAGTCGTGTGGGAGAAGCAGGAAGTGTCTTGTGCTCTGCTGCTCTCTGCTGGTCTGACTCCATACTTCACATCTGAACCAGCACATTCATAGTGAATTAAATAACCGTGAATTTAAATGATGTGGATGTTAATTTCACTGATTAAGGGACAAAGTTTACTGAGGCCTCTGGTAATACGATTCCCTAAGGCTCATATCTAGGATCTCAGTTATTAATTAGAACGACTAATCCCGACCTCAAAACCCCGTCGAATATGACCTCAGATCAGTACGCAAGCTGACAGGTTGACCCACCTGTATTACTTAGTGGAGGATTTCACGGAACAGTTCTGCTGATTTCTTGACATGCTATTAGCGGAACTGCAGATGAGGTCCTAGCAAACATGAACAGGATTATTGAGGGAGCGGATTTTGGAGCATTTCCATGATTAATAGGCTGTGGGCTGACCTGTTTCCTCAGGCCATCCTGCTGCCTGTTAGTTACAGTAGTTAATAACCATCATCTCAACATGCTGAGGAGAAGCTGCACACTGAGGGGTTCAATGAATAGATGGATACCATCATACGATACATCATAAGGAAAGTTGGCTTGAAAATTCTTACGCTACGTCTGTATGCATAGAAGAATAAGGAAAAGGGAAGTATAGAAGCCTTTGCTTCTGATGACACATTTAAGAAGAATGCTCCCAAACTTCAACCTATTCTTAATATAACTGATTGAGAAGCCTTTTATAAAGAAGAAGCTAAGAGTGTAGTAGTAAGTAGTAAAAGTGTGCTGACTGCAGTGTGTTATAAAATAAGGACTACAATTGTGTTTTTTTATTTCAACTTTTTTAACCAGATGAAATCTCTTTTACAATGAGGATCTGGTCAAGTCATATGTTGTGCACGTCGAAAATATTTTAATTTGAATTTAAAAGCAGTTTCAAGTCAATGATCTCAGCTTTTTTTCTTTTAAAATACTGTTTAGTTTGACATATTCAGGCCTTATCAAACTATCGAAATGAAGTCAACTTCTCAAAAAACTCATAAACGTGAGGGGTCATAAGAAGATATTGCATTATTTTAAGGGGTCATAAGCACAAAAGGTCAGGAACTACTTAAACAAGTGCTTACATCCTATTTTTTATATTTCAGCAGCATATTTCTCCAGTGCAAGGATTCCTTTTTTTGTCACATATGGATTTGTGTACTCTTTGCCCACATTAAACTAGAGGAAGCTTCTGGTGGTGTTTATGGGATTAATGTATCAGTGTGTATGTGTGTATACGCGTATGACACGCTGCTGAAGGCAGACTGTGGAGCCCGTTCCACGAGTATCTGACGTTATGTTTTCCTCCTCTGACGAGATGCCCCGACCCCCACAGCTCCCTAGCCGGCAGCTCAGAGCAGTGTGACCCAGTCACCTATGCCCTTAGCTGGGTAGAGCCTCAGCTACAAGCTCCGGGATCCATGAGTTGAGGGTGCAACGCATGAAATGAGGGATGATTTCCAGCAAAATGGATTAGTGGCGAAAGCATAATGAAATACAAACATACAATCGGACCAAATCCCCGACCTTAAGCATATTAGCACAGCAAAGCCTGGACACTCTTCTTTTTTTCCATCCCTCTAAGGCAGATTTAAGATGATCCAGAAACATAGCCGGCAAAAAATTGCTAGAAAATATAATAACAATAAGTAGAACAAAGCAGTCCTGTGTCTTTGCCAGTTTGATCAATTTATGTGATCTCCTTCTCTGGGAGTTTCCAAGTGAGTCCGTCACTGTCAAGGAAACTTTCTGATCTAAAGAAGGAGAGAGGAGAGGAGATGGAGAGCAAGAAGAAGAAGGAGAGGAGACGATCAATTAGATGTCCCTCAGTTATCTTCTTGTCAACTCTGAGACAGATAAACAGACAGTTGCCCGCCATAGATTAATTACACACCGGCGCTCATTAATCTGAGCCCCGTCAGCCAGTTGTAGGCCTCTACATCACATCTCCACCCCTTTCATCCTCATTCAACCCACACTTTCTACTCCTTTTTTCACTCATTAGACCACCCTCCTGTTTGCTTTTCTGCTCTCATTTCTGATCCACTGCTGTCGCTTTTATCCCTCACACACACACACACACACACACACACACACACACACACACACACACACACACACACACACACACACACACACACACACTTTCATCCTATATGTTGTGTTACATTTGCGATTGTCAAGGTCAGTATCAAAAGATAGACTGAAGGAATATGTTATACTGTGAATGTGAAGGTTACTACTGTACTGATTAGCATGCCAACATGCTAAACTAAAACATGGGGGAACATTATACCTGCTAAACAGCAGCATGTTAGTGTTGTCATTGTGAGCATGTTAGCATGCTGGAGTACAGCCTCACAGAGCCGCTAGCATGGCTGTGGAATCTTATTCACTAAGATCACAGCTATATTGTACTGTATGTGAAAAGAAAACTGAAAACAGTAAATGTCCTGCAATATAAGCATCAAAATCAATAACTGGATGTTAGCTAAGGTATCTACTTCTACAGCGTGGACATCCATTTCTTCTGGCATTTTACAGTCTACATAAAACAATGTAGCATTCGATCCAGGGGGAATATTTTATATTTTCGACTGTCATTTTCATAAAAATAAAATAAATCAAGTCAAACTATTGTACAGTAACTAATGATACATTTTCTTTTAGCATGTGAAACATTCACAAATATAAGAAAATCATTTGAACAGTAAAACTGTATTTTTGTAAGGACATGCACATGAATAAGTGTATGAAAATGATTTTGTTAGGAGTTTCCTAGTCTGATACAGCCCCTCAAAATAGATCTATAATAGCACAGATGAGGGTTAGGGTTAGGGTTAGGAAAATAACAATAGAAATGATGTTTACTATAATCTGGCTCTGAAATGCTAATGGATGGATCAAACGTGATTTTAATTCAATATTCTTCCACAGGGATAAAAGAAGTGAATGAATTGAACTGAACTGTGAGTTGTAGTTTTCTATCTAGCCACACGAGGATACTGCAGGTCCTGTCATTAAATCTCCTCACACCAAGTGTAGAAATGATCATCTGCTGATTGAGAAACAAAGAATGAAAAATAATGTTCAAGGAGCCTGTGTTATTTTATTTTAGAGACATTAGCTTATCAGCAGTGATGCTACTGATTTTCAAATGCCATGGTTTACTTTAAGGATATTTATTCTAACTCCACAGGACACAAAGTATTAATGTGTTTGAGAAGCTCATGATTTTGAAAAGTCCCCCTACAGTTTCTCATCAAGGCATTGGAAAGCACTTTCTCCATTACAAATCAGTTTTTCCTTATTTCCCTATTTAAAATTCACAGCCTAAATGTCCTTCCAAAAAACCCACTGAAGGATGGTTGTTAGCCAGGACATTTTGAGCTGCCCTGGCAAAGTATGGTGCGCGTCGCTGAAAGCCAAAAATTCCCCCGCTGACTGTGGCTCCGGAGCCTCCGTGAGAGGTGATTTGCAGAGTGTGACTGTGAATGGCAGCCGAGAGAGAAGACAAAGTGAGAAAGCGAGGGAGTAGGAGCAGAGTGGAGGAAGGAATGAGAGAGGTCTAAATCAATGCCATCCACTTCAGCTCAGTGCCAAGAAAGACAGATGCTCTCTCTATCTGTTTGTGTGTGCATGAGGGTGCATTGCCTGCGCAGACGGGCATCAATCAGGAGTTCTTCTCCTTCAAGCTGCTTTGACCAATTTAACCCGAAATCAATGTAAGATGGAGTGTAATACATACTGAGTCAAATTAAAGGCATATCGATCACTAGGGTCAAACTCCCTTTTCTCTCCATTAAGAAGTTGAATGAATACCACAGTCATTGTGCATGACAGGCAAGAAATACTGTAATGTATGTGTGTGTGTGTGTGTGTGTGTGTGTGTGTGTGTGTGTGTGTGTGTGTGTGTGTGTGTGTGTGTGTGTGTGTGTGTGTGTGTGTGTGTGTGTGTGTGTATCTTTACGGTGATGGAGGATGTGCTCAACTGTCTTATTTCATGCTCTTTCAAAACATCCGTTCAAAAAAATAAATAACTTGACAAGCTTTTGGTTTACTTTTAACAACACGTTTGAGATGCTCCACATCACAAGCGCTTGTCTAGATCTCATTCATTCTCAGTCTGGACAATCCACTGCCTTGGAACTCGCCCAATATCGTTAATACACACTGCAATAAAACGCCTCCTCAAATTAGCAACTCCCTGCACATGTAAGAAACGTAATAGCCTGCTTCTCCCTATTTAATAAAGACACAGGTTTGCATTTCTGCCCCTGAAGCAAGGACTGGGTGACCCTGTTCAATCAGAAACACTATCGCTCTCAGCTTCCATATGTATACATACAGCAAACCCAGCAAAGCTACAAAAATAACTCATGCTCATGCCTAGAGCACAAACCTGCCCTCTCTCCAGAAACATGAGAAAACAACCTGCACTCTGTACAGCTATAATTTATGGCGTGTCACACTTTAGTGTTAAGAATGCAACACAAATAGAAACACAGTCAAATATGTGACCCTTTAAACACCAGATCTCCGTAATGTCAGCGCAAAACCACAGAATGAATGCTGAATGGAGCAGCTATTATCTTACCTGCACAGTCACTGTTTGGAATATGTTTCCAGTAAGTGCTGGGAATCTGCTGGCAGTGAGAGCTGAGACCTGTTGCACAGAGAAATCTGCACAGCCAGCATACAGTCTTGGCTCACCAGAAACAGAAACAGTTGAACACCCCACCTGTGACTGTTTATGAATCGTCTGTGCCTGGGGTTTAAACACCACCGCCTCCTCAGTCTGCACCGCTCCCAGCAGCTGCCTCTGCTCCGGCCTCAGCTGCCTCAGAGTCCCCGTTTCTCTTCTGTTCGCTCTGGCCCCGATCTCCGCAACTCCTCGCCCTCCCGCCATACTAAGTCACTCTGTCCGGCAGCAGCTGCATCCAGCCCCGTGTCCTCGAAGTCTGGACCCTCTGCACCCACAGCAGTGACCCTCTGAGAGACCCAATGATCAAGTTTCCTCCTGTCAAAGAGGGAGGGAGGTGGGCGGCTGCTATCGCTGACCCACTGACATTTACAGTAGTGCTTTACCAGTTATCACCCTGCGTGTCATGCCCATTGTCACAAGCCTTGGACTCTCGCTCTACCAGTCCATTTCTTTGTCTCGCTGTCACACAGACACAGACACACACACACACACACACACACACACACACACACACACGCACACACACAGTGACAGTCGTGTAACCCAGACAAAATGTGTCAAAATGTGATTCAGTGTCATTTAAGTCATTGAAATATGACATTTGTGGATGAATTATGTTTTTCTATTCCTTTCCTCCAACCCCATACTCCCAAGTAAACAACAAACAACAACAACAAAAAGCAACACACAACACAGTGTAACTATACCCTCAGAAATGCACATATGTGTAGAAATATACGTTTTACACACAATATACGTTCTATTTAGAATAATATACTTATTTTTGGACAAAAATCAAAAACAAAGCCCAGACACACAAAAACAACATGAACAACATCATATGTCCTTAAATGATGCTGCATCTATGCATAAAGGCTCACAGACAGGACCATGTCCACTATTGATCACCTCAGGAGAAGCCAGAAAATAATGAGAAACAATTTCATGTTATCTGACAGAAGGCTGTCCCAATTTGATTTTAACCAAAGTCGCAACACTAAAAAGTGTAAATCTGCAATGCTGTATAGTTCTTCAAACAAAACAAAACTGAACAACCCTAAATCAACACTACACATTCTTAAATAACAGCTACTGGCAGTGTACCTCACAATTCTGGGCACATTGTGTTGCATTATTTCTTCTTCCAATGTGATGTAAGGATGAGATATTTCCAGTGCAGCTATAATGGGTTTAACAGCACAGAAATGTTCAGCTACCCAAAAATATCAGCGAGCACTCTCCACCTACACTACCTACAGTACATGTAACCCACAGCTGAATGCAAGAAGTTTAGGCATGTACTCTGGAGGTTGTCAGCAGTCATTTTGGGAAATGCAAGAAATCACAAAGAGGAGAAGAGAAAGGCAGGTTGGAGGGAAGACGCACATCCTAATTTTATAATAACTCCTGGAATGTGCTCATTATGGATTTAAATATCTCATCGTGTCTATCCAAGGGGGGATTTTACCTCTAAGTCTTTATTACAGAAAATATCATTATGCGCACGCATGCCCATATCTGAAATGTCTCCATTCCTCACTGCCCTTATCTGATTCATTTGTGCAAAACCTGTGGATCAACTCACACCATTAAACTACTATCACATCAACTTCACACCCACATGCCGTTAATTGATATTATTACGAAGCCATACTGTGAGTGTCAAACGACACATAATTCAACTACCTTAGGTGACAATACAAAGCTAAAAAAGCAGTCAGTGCTCTGCCGTATTTACTGTCAAAGACAGGAGGAATAATCAAGGGAATGCTGTTATCAGGAGATAGAAGGTGGAATTTGATTGTCCTCCAAGAGAGGAGCATGTTATTTGAAGAAGACAGGGGGGTATTAAAGAGAAATATCCACCTTTAAAACATGATGCGCACACATTATTCCTGTGATCCCTCCAGGTTCACTTTGTATCTGTGAGCGTGAACATCTCTCTTCTACAGAATTAAGAGGAGTAAGCTTGAAGTTGGTCCCAGGAATCAAGATGGGTTTGTCTTAAAAACCATATAAGTTCATAGTTTTTCCTTTTCCCTCTTACTGATGCCGATGTCCATGCCCTGAGGGCTCTTTGATAACCCCGGAATCAAGACAAATTATTTTAATTGCTTTCGAATGAAACATGCTATGAGGTAAAAGTGGAATTGAGCATTTCTCATTTAGCTTTCTTACTCTTTCTGCAGTACACTGACACCAAAATACATGTGTTCAGGTGGATGATGGCATCAACTTCATTGGCTTCTACTACTTGCCACATCTTAACTCAGTATATTACTGTCTTTATGTGCGAGTTGGCAATAAACTGGCGCTATCTGACACTGCTCTGACCCTTTGTAAAGGATATAGACTTTACTGCTATGTTTATTAGAATCATATCATAACAATAATTGTATTAATTTATTGCAGGCACATCTTCTTGCTTCATTCTTTTGTCAGTTGTATTGACCAGTTCTCTAAACACTATTAATTCATTGCAGTATTGGTTATGTTTCTATTTGACCTGTACGTGCTCCCACTTGGCCACATCCTCCAAAACAACCACCTTGCTTATCAAAGTTATGCTGATGACACCCAGAGTCAATTAACTCTCTCATCAAATGACTACGGTCCTATGAAATGCAAATGCATTGAACAAATAAATAACTGAATGTCTCAAAATGTACAAAAACAAAGCTAACCGTAAGGTCATTTTATTTGTCATTATTTAAATCCAGACTGAAATCTTTATTCTTGTTAAGAATTGTTGTTTAATTAAAGTTATTTAACTTTTAAAACCTAAGGCCTTATTATCTTTGTATTATTATTATTATTATTATTATTATTATTATTATTATTATTATTACTATTATTATTATTATTATTATTATTATTAATAATATTATTTTAAATATTTGATTTTTATTATTACTCTTTTTTTTAATTTTATTTTTATGTATAGATCTATTTCTTATATGTTGCTCTTTTAAACTGTATTTTCATTTACTTTTTATTGTGTTGTTTTAACTTCTGAATACAGTTACTTATACCTACCTCTGTGTATGAAACGTGCTTTATAAATACAACTGCCTAAATCGTAATACTTTGTTGAACACATAACTTTTTCTGTCCCTTCCAAAATAATAATTATTTAAGAATAACACGTCTCCGTGTACTAATAGCGGTATCAGTGTTGCATTGAACAGGTGCTCTTTTATTAAATAAACTAAACGCTTAAGTTATTTATCTCATCTTTCAGTGTTTACTGCACGGGTGTTAAACTCAAGGCAATTATGACCTATTTAACCTCTTATGTCTGTAGTTGTTGGTGTTGTTTTTGTTGTTGTCCTGCATTTTAGCGCCTTGAGATTGCTTTTAGTTTTGAAAGGCACTTTGCAAATACAATTTATTATTATTATTATTATTATTATTATTATTATTATTATTATTATTATTATTATATCCGGCCCGCGAGAAAATATCATATACAGTATATCTCAAAAGTGAGTACACCCTTTAGATTTTTGCAAATATTCTGTTATATCCTTTCAGGGGATAACATTATCCTACTGAAACTTTGATATAACTTAAAGTAGTCAGTGTGCTGCTTGAATAACAGTATAGATTTATTGTCCTTTGAAAATTACTCAGTACACAGCTGTTAATGTCTAAACAGCTGGCAACAAAAGTGAGTACACCCCATAGTGAACATGTCCTAATTGTGCCCAATGATGTTGTTTTCCCGCCCTGGTGTCATGTGACTCGTTAGTGTTACAAGGATTCAGGTGTAAATGATAAGCAGGGCTGTTAAATTTGGTGTTTTGGGCACAATTCTCTCTGAATGCTGGACAACATGGCACCTCATGGCAAGGAACTCTCTGAGCGGCTGAAAAAAAGGATTATTGCGCTTCACAAAGATGGCCTTGGCTATAAGAAGATTGCCAACACCATGAAAATGAGTTGCAGCACAGTGGCTAAGATCATACAGCGGTTTTCCAGGACAGGTTCCACTCGGAACAGGCCTCGCCAGGGTCGACCAAAGAAGTTGAGTCCACGTGCTCAGCGTCATATCCAGAGGTTGGTTTCCAAAAATAGACGTGCGAGTGCTTCCAGCATTGCTGCAGAGGTTGCAGAAGTGGGATGTCAGCCTGTCAGTGCCCAGACCATACGCCGCACACTGCATCAAATCGGTTTGTATGGCCGTCGCCCCAGACAGAAGCCCCTTCTGAAACCGATGCATAAGAAAGCCCGCAAACAGTTTGCTGAAGACAATGAATCCAAGAACATGAGTTACTGGAACCATGTCCTGTGGTCTGATGAGACCAAAATAAACCTGTTTGGGTCAGATGGTGTCCGGCGTGTGTGGCGGCACCCTGGTGAGGAGTACCAAGACAAATGTGTTTTGCCTACAGTCAAGCATGGTGGTGGCAGCATCATGGTCTGGGGCTGCATGAGTGCTGCCGGCACTGGGGAGCTGCATTTCATTGAGGGACACATGAATTCCAATATATACTGTGACATCCTGCAGCAGAGCATGATCCCCTCTCTTCGGAAACTGGGCCGTAGGGCAGTTTTCCAACATGATAATGACCCTAAACACACCTCCAAGATGACAACGGCCTTGCTGAAGAAGCTGAAGGTTAAGTATTAGGTTAAGACTGGCCAAGTATGTCTCCAGACCTAAACCCAATTGAGCACATGTGGGGCATCCTCAAGAGGAAGGTGGAGGAGTGCAAGGTGTCCAACATCCGTGCGCTCCGTGATGTCGTCGTGGAGGAGTGGAAGAAGATTCCAGAAGCAACCTGTGCAGCTCTGGTGAATTCCATGCCCAGGAGGGTTAAAGCAGTGCTAGATAACAATGGTGGTCACACAAAATATTGACACTTTGGGCACAATTTAGACATGTTCACTATGGGGTGTACTCACTTTTGTTGCCAGCTGTTTAGACATTAACAGCTGTGTACTGAGTAATTTTCAAAGGACAATAAATCTATACTGTTATTCAAGCAGCACACTGACTACTTTAAGTTATATCAAAGTTTCAGTAGGATAATGTTATCCCCTGAAAGGATATAACAGAATATTTGCAAAAATCTAAAGGGTGTACTCACTTTTGAGATATACTGTATCTGTCATAACTGGCATCAATGCATAGCACAACCACGGGAAAAGACATTTGAGGAAGTATCTAAATGTGTGAATGAAATGAAAGTTTTTGGAAGCAAAGGGAAAGACACCACAGATCTCTGGGACGAAAGTGGCGATGTGAGCTGGACTGTTTGTGCGACATAACGAAGCATCTCACTGTTAAACCTGCAGCTTCAGGGCCGTGTGATCACGGACATGTATGATGCCGAGCTGTCTGTGGGAGACTCAGATGCAGAAGGAAACTTTGGTCACTACGTGTTTCCAAACACTGACAAACATCTCCACCGCTGTGTTCCCGACAGCATTCTGCTGATCAACTGAGACCATTTGCCGACTTTGCAGCTCAGAAATTTAAATTGAACTGCTCAGCAATCCGTTTGCAGTTGACTTAAATATGTTCCATATCTTTTTGCACTTTATCCAATATGTGTATCCTGTTCAATAAATGTGGACCGTGTTTGGCCCTCGACGTAGTCCCAGTTTTTAATGTTGGCCCTCTCTGTGATTGAGTTTGACCCCCCGGTCTACTGCTTGCTTTGTGCAGTTTCTCCTCAGCTGTTTCGCGAAGGGCAGGGCTCCGTCCCCTACACACACACACATGTTTTACTTTAAAATTACACAGTATAATTGTTTATTACTTGTTAATCATGTAAAAAAATGTCAGCTCAAAATTGTCTGCGAGCCATATCGCGTCATCAAAAGAGCCATATATGGCTCGCGAGCCATATGTTCCCGACCCCTGCTGTAAGTAATGCAAATGACACAAGCAGAAGAAAGTTGTATCCTGTAAACTGAGGTAAACAAAGGGTCCAACTGAGGCAGGAAATACAGAAGAAACACAACAACTCCCAATAAACTTTTATACATGTGACTTTTCCTACACAGGTCATTCTGTTTCTCACTTACAAGAACTCAGACATCTAATTCTGGCCCATGGTTGAGGAAACATGAGAAAATAGGAACAAGGGGATTGCATTAGCAGGCCCAAGCACTCACACGTACAAACACACACACACACACACACACACACACACACACACACACACACACACACACACACACACACACACACATGCATGACATACACACACACACACCATCATGGTAAATTACCTCCTCGGCTCCATAGGAGTCGGCAATTTGAGGGTGTCAAAGTCAAGATGTAACACGAGACTGCCATTAATAATAACTGCGCCTGCTGGTGCTAATGATCGCAACACATTACCACACATGTAACCTCGTCTCACACAACAACCCACCCACATACACACACACGCTTGAACTGTCTTTGTCAACATCAAAACAAGAAAAGCGACATAAAAATGTTTTGCACGGAAGTAGTTACAGCACACTTACTCATGCACCACCACACACACACTTCAAATTGTCAGACTGCAGAAGCTTTAAGAGCACAATGTTTAAAACATGGAAACGCTGTTAGGGCATGGTGTTAGCCTATACTTCTGGATTAGCATGTGTGCTCAGGGCTGGTGGGGGAGGAAGGGGGGAGAAAAGAGATGAGAGCCAAGGCTTTAAGCAATACTAATGCTCAGCTGAGATGAGCAGTCTGACAACAAGGCTACAAGCCTTGTGAATAAACGATGAGCGCACAAGCCAGAGGGCAGAGGTAGTAGTTATTTAGGCATCATGAGCGCGCCACCCTCTCTAACTGCTGTTCGTGCACACAAGCAGTCACACAAGGATATATGTTCACGCACGCAGAAAGACAAACAAGCAGACACACACACACTTTTTATTGTCCTTCTGTGCTGTTTGACGAGGAAGACACTGGAGACTGCTTTATCCATGCCCACCTGGTGTACACACACACACACACACACACACACACACACACACACACACACACACACACCACACACATACACAGCTGGGGGAGTCTGCCAAGCAGAGGAAGCCTTGTGTCAATCAAGTGTCAGGGCAACCAGAGGAGAAGGATATCAGGCCATGGGTGAGACTATAAATAACCAGGCCCACCTTGGGAGTCAGGGTCACACACACACACACACACACACACACACACACACACACACACACACACACACACACACACACACACAAATGCATGACAGAAAAGCAACGAAAATAATTAATAAAAAAGAGAAAAAAGTATTTGTGTGTAGAGACAAATTTGAAAGCACAAAACAGGTTTGGACTGAAGACAAGGTCTGAATCTGTGTCACTAACTTTGAGAAAACAACAGGGCTTCCTTCATTTGCTTCCTCAAGGTAGCACACTCACACACGGCTTACACACAATGGTGTTACTTTGTATTCTGTGCATGCACACAAGTGAGAGTGATGCGAAATCCTTTGGATTTGACGTGGGAGTGAAGTGACCCCGACTTCTAAGTAACATCAAACTTCACTCATCAGCTTTTTTTTTTTTTTTATGAGTCTAACAGACTTCAACTAGAGCCTCATTCAGATGAGATTTTTTCCTCTGTGGGAGGCTGGGGGATTTGAAATTTGCATGGGCTGATCAGTGATTATAATCCAGTCTGGAGATCATATGTCTGTATGTTTTTCAGCAAAACTATTGGTTCCAGTTATTGGGTTTCATCACTTATTTCTTCGCCTGAAATACGTATCTTCATCTGTTTCAAACTACCTCCTGAAATTTGGCGTTGGCTCAAAAGTTGTCTGGAGCAATGACTTTGGTAATTTAGGAGCATGACAACTATTTTAATATCCACCTCCTCGGCTATTAGTTATTTTTATATTGAGCTATAAAAACATATGACAGATATGTCCTGTTTAAGCCTGTTGATTAAAAACTGTTGGCAAGCACTTTGTAACTTTCTCAAGTGCTCAGAAACTGCAAGATTGCAAGTAAATCCATGCACACTATCAAATCTTGACTGACCTGTTGTGTGCTTAGTCAATAGTTTTGTCATTAATAAATGACTTTTTCACTACAAAGATTCCAACCCAGATCTTTTTTATCTGAAAAAGATTTAGAGCTTTCAAATGATCCAGACCAAATAATGTTTTTATTTGATTGATGATTATAAAGAGGAGAGGAGAGGAAAAGAGAGGAGAGGAGAGGAGAGATGGAGAGGAGAGGAGAGGAGAGGAGAGGAAAAGAGAGGAGAGGAGAGGAGAGGGAGGAGAGGGAGGAGAGGAAAAGAGAGGAGAGGAGAGATGGAGAGGAGAAGTGAGAAGGAGAGGAGAGGAGAAGAGAGGAGAGGAGAGATGGAGAGGAGAGGAGAAGTGAGAAGGAGAGGAGAGGGGGAGAGGAGACGGGGAGAGGAGAGGAGAGTATAGGACAGAAAGGGGTGAGGAGAGGAGAGTGAAGAGAGGAGATGAGAGAAGAGAGAAGAGAGAAGGAGAGTAAAGAGTGAAGAGAGGAGATGAGAAGGAGAGTAAAGAGTGAAGAGAGGAGATGAGAGGGAGAAGAGAGAAGGAGAGTAAAGAGTGAAGAGAGGAGATGAGAAGGAGAGTAAAGAGTGAAGAGAGGAGATGAGAAGGGAGAAGAGAGAAGGAGAGTAAAGAGTGAAGAGAGGAGATGAGAAGGAGAGTAAAGAGTGAAGAGAGGAGATGAGAAGGAGAGTAAAGAGTGAAGAGAGGAGATGAGAAGGAGAGTAAAGAGTGAAGAGAGGAGATGAGAAGGGAGAAGAGAGAAGGAGAGGAGAGGAGAGGGGAAGAGGAGAGGAGGAGAGGAGAGTGAAGAGAGGGGAGTGAGGAGAAGAGAGGGGGAGATGAGAAGAGGGGAGAGGATATGAGAGAAAGGACGAGGAGAGGAGAGAGGAGGAGAGGAGAGGAAAGGAGAGGAGAGAAAGGATAGGAGAGAGGAGAGGAGAAGAGAGGAGAGGAGAGGATATGAGGGAAAGGGCGAGGAGAGGAGAGGAAATGAGAGTATAGGACAGAAAGGGGCGAAGAGAGGAGAGGAGAGGAGAGGAGAGGAGAGGAGAGGAGAGGAGAGGAGAGGAGAGGAGAGGAGAGGAGAGGAGAGGAGAGTGAAGAGAGGGGAGTGAGGAGAAGAGAGGGGGAGATGAGAAGAGGGGAGAGGATATGAGAGAAAGGACGAGGAGAGGAGAGAGGAGGAGAGGAGAGGAAAGGAGAGGAGAGAAAGGATAGGAGAGAGGAGAGGAGAAGAGAGGAGAGGAGAGGATATGAGGGAAAGGGCGAGGAGAGGAGAGGAAATGAGAGT
Organism: Cottoperca gobio; assembly: GCF_900634415.1. Classification (NCBI taxonomy): domain Eukaryota; kingdom Metazoa; phylum Chordata; class Actinopteri; order Perciformes; family Bovichtidae; genus Cottoperca; species Cottoperca gobio. The sequence goes on along the minus strand of NC_041378.1, from coordinate 13,616,860 downwards.
ATAGGACAGAAAGGGGCGAAGAGAGGAGAGGAGAGGAGAGGAGAGGAGAGGAGAGGGGGAGAAGAGAAAAGGAAAGGAGAGCCCGACTAGGCTAGTTTGGGTCGGATCGTTAGAAAGGGTTCTTCCAACACATGCAAACCCTTTTCTTACCTATTTCCTACAGACTCAGCAGAATCAGCTGTCATAGCAACATGCACTTCACATCTCAGCACCCATCATCATCATCATCATCACCATTATGATTATCATCATCATTATCAATGGCACTCCGTAGCAAGGGGAGAAACAAGAGAACATGCCACTACAGTTATTCTAGTCATTTGTGGGGAGGCTCATGCAAATGGAACAAAAGGAGAGTAGAGAGATGAGGCCTCAGAAAAGACTTGGCAGTGCGATGTAGTTATGTCATGTGTGAAGTCATTCTCCGTGTTTCTCCCTGTTCCTGCTGACACACCACCTCCACCTGAATGCATAGCAGCAGGCAGCGGAGGAGAGATGTGGAAACAAAACAGTGAAGTTGTGACTGTGTGAGAGCGACCAACAGAAGAAAAAAAAAGAGGGGGGTTGAAAAACAGAAGGGAAGAGGAAGTCATACTTTGGGCAACGGCGTTTCGGATGACCGGACTTTCTTGGGAGATATCTGTGAAGAGAGCAAGAGAATTATTTTCTTGTTTCCCCCTCTTCAGAGATATCTCCTGTGGCATATTGCTGTTCTCTCTTACAGGACTTATGTGGATGTGTGATCATGTTTTTTCCTGTCAGCAGCACCTGTAAGTGGTTCCTCAGAGATTATTATATAAGTGATGATTAATGCTCTCAATGGTGCTTTTAATCTTATTAATTTGATATATTAAAATGCAACATAGTGCTGCAGAGCTTTATGTTAACTTTCAACATTAAGAATAAAAAATGTGTTTAAAATTGATATGTCTATGAAGCTAAGTGTTCTTTAAGTATTTTCAAGGTCAACAAAAATGGTGTAAGAAGGTGTTGTAACACACACAGAAAAGGTTTGTAGATTTCAAAGCTGAAGGGCAGTGGGTCACACATGCAGTATGATGGGACCACAGACAGCACAATGGAAAATATAAAACACCACAATTTAAGCAGTGACCCTGTGAAGACCCGTGCGGTATAATACCACCTACAATACCTCCAGTAGGCCTCAGAAAACAATCGTATGTTCTGCTACAACCCAGAGAAAGGTGTACAGAAATACTTATTTATCAAACAATTTGGTGTGTAAATGACTATAATTAGCTACATCCCTTTTTCAGTGGATCAAATGTGTCGATGTGATATGTTAAGAAGAACCAATGAACAACAACACATCAGAGGAGACACTCAGAAGGATCAGAGACAAGGGGAGACACGCAATCACAGTCACAGGGAGGTAAGAAGGAGAAATCACACAGCCGAATGGAAAATAAACATCAGTCTGCATTAGGGTTTCTAAGATAGTGACATTATCTAATGGAAAAGTCAAATGAGGTAATGTTTTTAAAGCTGCATTAAGCAAGTGTTGACCAGCAGGGGGCAGAAAGTGTTTGAGTTTATCTAGTGTTAATGGCTAACATGTTAGCAAACATTTATCCACTTACATATACAGCAGACAGAACAACATGGTTTCACCTGGTGAATGTAGAGCATCAGAATCATATCCTCTGGCCTCTAGTTGAATCTCATCTTTTCAAAAGATTATGCAAGTATTTATTTTGTATCATTTTGTCTTTCTTTGATAGTTAGAATAGTGTAGTGGTACAGTAGAAGCACATTACTGAACTCTTGCTAGAAACAACAGAGAACTGATTGAGTTTGGCTGTTAAAATGTGGATATATAACCGTTGCTACTTATTGTTTTACTTTTGTTATAAAACCACTGAAATATGAGATGCTAAAATATAGTTTAACAGTAGCACAAGTTAGCAAACTGACTCAGTTACACACTTAAACAAAAGTTTTTGAACATTTGCAACCAAAGCTACTGGTTACACAGTATAAGACCAAACTGCCGCAGCTAAACCACTCAGTGCACTGAATTCAGCAAGGGTTCATTTTATTGCTTATGAATACAACGTTTCATTTGTAAAAGAAAGACTGTGTTATTCCTTCAATTAAAAGTTGTAGTCTGGTTCATTCTCAATGAGACAGTCCACTCTAAAATCAAAACTAATATATTTCCTCTTACCTGTAGTGCTATCTATCAATCTAAAAATGTTTTGGTGTGAGTTGCCAAGTGTTGGATATATCTTGTGGTGCTAAAAGCCCCAAAATAATATATTTGAAAAACTCAACAGCAATGTCTCTTTGCAGAAATCATGATCTGTTTACTTAAAATAATCCACAGACCTTGTTGTGAGCAGTTTCATGTAGGAACCATGAATAGATGCACGCTTCTTTCTGCACGGTGATACGGTTGGCAGGTGTAGTTCGGTAGAAAGAAAATAGTTCCTACAATGAAACTGCTCCCAACAAGGTCTGTGGATTATTTTAAGTAAACTGGTCCCATCTCTACGGCCAATATCTCCTAATAATAATAATAATAATAATATGTATATGTATATGTATATGTATATGTATATGTATATGTATATGTATAATAATTGTTTTTATATATTTCAAGGCTAAGCATAAAGTGTTGTCCTGGCTAAAATATTTACAGAATAAATTACAATCAAAACCCATGTAAGCCAGGGGGCCTTACATATCAAACAGGGGGGAATGAAATACTAAAATGATCTCCAAAACTCTGCAACTCACACCAAAACAATAGAGACAGACAAAAAGCACTACAAGGAAAAATGTGTATTTTTGATTTTGTGGTGAACTGTTCATTTAATATCACAACATTGCTTAATATAGGTTTAAACCAATATAATGTGCAAGAATATGACTATAATTATATATACTAGGGCAGTTTGAATAGTGTGAAATGGCCAGATGGCACTGGAGAATGATCTCTTTTGCCTCAGAGGAAAGACAACAGAGTGTAACAAGTGGAGGATGGAGTGGAGAGGTACAGCGACATTGAAGTGAAACATAGCTATACAGAGTGAGAGGCAAAGATAGAAAAGTAAAAGGAACAGTGGTGGGGAAAAAAGGAATGTAAAGTTCATAAAGACAGAGAGCACAAGGGTGTGGCGAGAGTTGGGGAAGAAACAGAAGGATGAAGAGCAAGAGAAGCACAAAGATGCAAGAAAGGTGAGGTAAGCAAACACTAATGCTTTGTCCCCAGTGCTCAGGCTTGATGCCCTCTGTCCATTCACACTCTACCTTCATTGGTGCCAGCTGGATGGGGGTGATGTAGGAGGGGTCCACCATGGGCTTAGGGCGGTTTGCAGTGTCCGCCAGGAGGCTCTGCCATTGCTGTGGCAGCCCTGTGAACTTCTGCTCCCGCGGATCGAAGCCTGTGTGGACCCGGTGCTCAAAGTTAGACGGAGCTGAGATCTCCAGCCGTTTCTTCTTCTTCCCAAACATGCTGGAAAACCCTGGCAAACCTGGAAAACCACAGAAAATAGTTGTAGATTAATATTCTAACTGCAGCATTGTCTTTAATGAAATAAATAGAGGTGAAACCCATGACATTGCATACTTTTATACTTTATTTTGAAGTGCAATGGAAGCTCTTGCCGTTTCAGCATTATGACCTTGAATGCATTCATTTATTTCTAACTGTATATGGAAGGTGTGTGACACTACTTCAGGTTGAGTGGATGTAGGGGATTGTCTTATTAATCTAGTTTGCTTCACAGCCCTATCAAATGTGCACTTTTCCTTTGAATATACATTCCAACCTAAGGCATGCATTATATGTTGTTTTGCACACACCAAAGCAAAAAGTAAATATGTAGGAAAGTGTTGATATTTATTTAGCATGTACTGATAAATGATCCTTCCATGACTTATGACGTGAATGCAGCAGATGGAGTTGATAAATAAGCCGTAAAAAAGTGTGTTCCCTCCTGCTGGAGTTAACTAACAAACCTGAAAAAGCTCCATAAAACTTGTTTATCTTGTGAAAAAGTAAAGAGTAATTTGTAGAGATTTGGTGGCCAGCAACACTTGAAGTTTTCTAAATATGTATCAGGAACTTTCAACATCTCACCAATCATCTTTCACCAGCCTTGCAGATGACATACTGTTAAGGTATTCATACAGTTATACAACGGCAAACTATGTCACATTTGAAAACAGGCAATAATAAGAAAGATAACTGAACTGATAATCACCCTGGTTATTATAAAGTCTGAAGTACAACAATCAATAAGGTTTTACTTCCCTTAACTGCAAGCTGTACAGTTGAGGTATCCCACATAAATCAGACTGATTGGCTGTAACTACCAGCTCTAAACTGATGTGTTATATTGTGTTGTGCTGTTATGTACTCTGCTGCTCTGTAGCATGGCAAGCTCAGTCTTCTAATGCTGCAGGATACAAACAAGGAAGGAACAAGCAAAAATGTCCAAACATGCTAGAAAAACCCAAGTGTCCACTTTGGTTACGTAACATAAACATCCGAAAAACAAATCCACTAAAGCGAAGAGATTTAGGATTGTGGTTTTTTATATAAGATTTGATTTAGATACAGTGTGTAGCTGTGGCAGTTGCTCTTGCATGTGCTTTTACACCACCACCAAGAAAAACTCTTTGAAAATCCCATTGTGGTATTGGTGGTTTGGGCGGATGCATGATGTCCAGTCATAGGAACAAAATGTCATGATGTTGTTGGTGTGGCTGTGAATGGAGTCTATTGTGTCGTTACTTTATAGGAGGCATTATACTCAGAGAAAAACAAAGTCATCCTTCTCCCCCCCCTACTTATTTTCTCTCTCCCCCTCTGTTTCGCCATTTGCACAGATGTTTGCTGTGCCAGTCCATACCAAACATTCATTTATTTACAAATGTGTATAGGCCTAGTAGCCTACATGTGCATTGTGCGCAAAACAGGCAAGAAACTTTCACTTAAGCAAACACATTTGAAGGTCTCAGCAAAGACACATGAGGAATTACCTTCTAGATTGGATTGTACTGATTGTCATTGTACCATAGAAAGCACTGTGTAAGTAAACAAAAGCAGGCTTTTCGTTTAATAGACGACGGTGGATTTTGTTGTCTGAAATGTTCTACAATGTAGAACACAGTTACAGCTACAGCTACAGCTACTAACTATGTAGATTCTACATAGTTAGTAGCTGTAGCTCATGCCAGCTAGCCGCTGACGCTAGCTAGCTGGCATGAGCTAATTCTAACACTAAAACTGAAACCTCTATCTCCAGCTACATGTTTTATGTTTTTAGCTGATTTGTTTTAAAACTAGAACCCTGTAAAAATGTATTCAATAAGCACATGATGGCTAAATACATAATATAATGCTTAAATAATTAGCTTAGATACATGTTCCATACAAAAGTCAGGATCCTCACCAACTGATGATCCCTGTAGAGCAATTGAGGAAGCATTGTTCACGTATTTAAGTGTAACACTTGTTAGCCGTGGAATGCTACATTAATACAAAAAATTTTTTTTTATTGATTTTACCATAGCCCTTGCATGATTTGAATGATTGCTTTCTATTTATTACACAGATAATAAAGAAAATAATAGAGACAATAAAGAACTGCTAACGTTAGCTTAAAATCTGATGTAGCCTACTAGCATCTTGGCTCCCAATGGGTGTTGCAGTCCTGTGAAAGGGTTAATGTAACAGTAAATCCAAAAAATAATATAGTTAGCCAATGATATTCAACTTGTCTTTGGAAGTAACACTACTGTAGGTAGTAGGCCTAATTACACTAGCCGGGAATGCTAACATTTGCAGCCTATGTTAGAGCAGATAAAAACGCTGTTTACTCCTACAGGCTACACATTTATTCCTGTATTTTTGATTTGGAAAAGCCTGAAAAAGGCACTATTCTTAAATATCTTTAGATACAGAGTTTATTAGCGCTCCAAGAACATTGCATCAATATGTGTACACATCTATGTGAGAATTAGCAGAAGATTTAGCAATCTGCCGATTGTTGAATAAAACAAAATGCAAATACAATACAAAAATGCTGGTCAGTTGCTAAACGGTGTGTAATGAAGTCAGTGTGCTCAATCAGTTTTAGTTGTGAAAATGATTAACTCTTTTGACTTGGATGGCAGTACATATGACAGAAGTTACCATAAAGTCCATTTCTAAATGTAACTTCAAACCGACAAAGAAAAAAATGTAATCATGGAAATCACTCTCACTCATTTCCCTTGCTGCCCTGCAGGAGAGCCAGACAGACCAAATTAGTGGTCTCAAACGGGAAAGATGGAGAGATTGATGGGAGAGGGAGAAAAAGGGGGGAGGATAGATGCAGGCAGAAGATGAAAACAGAAACAGAGCATTTAGGAAAAGTTAAAGAGAGATAGATAAATAAATGGATAGAGTAAACAAAAAAAGAGAAGAGACAAACAAGAGTCACGGAGAGAGGATGGAAGCTGAGAAGGATTAAGGTTTTTGTGATACAGCAGTACAATCACAGCACAACAGATTATTATGCAGCACACTGCTGCCTCTAGAAAGCTCAATACTGGATCAAAAAGGTGTCATAGATAGAAACCTTGTGCCACAGGCATGTATATACAACTCTGCTTTCTACTCTGCATTCACTGTCAGCCTTGGTTTACACTGACTCAAGACCCAAGGATACCGAGTCAAAATATATTTTTCATCAAATCATCTTTTGTTGTAAAAACAAAAGATAGACATGTATAAATCAAAGGATATCATTTTAAAATGATCATGATGTGATCTAAATTCAAGTGTGCAAAAGATATTATTATACATTTTATGCAACTATTGTAGAACCCAATCCACTATTTAAAGGACCATACCAGTGGTTTTGCCCAGTACATTCTATGAGCTTACAACTTCAATTACTGACAACCATTTCCCAATTTGTGCAAGTGGACTATGTTAAATTGAAAAAATAATTTGTGAATCCTTCCTGGTGGTGCATTCAAGTGCTCAAGTGAAAGTCTGAGAACAGAGCTTTATCATTCAGCAAAAGATTGTTTTTCAAGTGATATAAAAGTTGAGAGTTACAGATGTGCACTTGTGGTGGGGAAAGCGCTGGATTTTAAGGTGTGTTTCACCTGAACATTTAATTTAAAAAAAATTCAACAAAGGTTCAGTAACATATCACAAAAGCTAAGCAAAAATATGGCTGCATGCTTTGGGAAATGGCACTAATGAAAGTTGTAAGCAGATCCTAGTCAATTGGATTAAACATGCAAAACTACAGGTTCGATCCTAACATTTGCGAGTGGAGATGTCTGACAGAGAGGTAGGTCATTAAAGAAACACATTTATGCTCTTTCTCCTGATCCATCACATGGTCTGATTTACAAAAAGGCATGAGTACTCTTCACAGGTATCCCTTTTAGATAACCAGCAAAAACAAAAGCCTCACAATCCTTAGCTCACATCTTTTCCATTTTGTGCTGAATCTCTTACGTAAAGCGGACATGTCAGCAACTCTTTCCACTTTTGGCTGATGTCCACCTAAACCTCCACAAATCGACCCAAGGTTTCCGACCTTGTTACTATTTTCAGAGCATGTACATAAAGTGGCTACTGCAAAATGAAACACTGACATGTAGACATTATGCTGATTAGAAATGACATTCCCAAAACAAAGTCAATAAAGACAACGTCAAGGATGAAGCTGCACAACGGCTCCTGGAAGAGGAACAAAGTTTCCGTCTGCAGTCGTACTGAAACACATGGTGACTAAACCAAGCCTGAGTGCAGCCTTGCACTAAATCACCAGCTGACAAATTTAGAAGCTGAAGCCCTTGTTACCGTAGAGCAGTGTAAAAAAAAAAGTACATCCCATAATGCCAAATGCAACTAAGAACCAGATTTTGAAGTGGAGAGGAAGTGTTATTTAAACTGGGTCTAAACATTTTGAGTAGTAAATCGGCAACCGTTATCACTTTACACTGCTTTTGTGCCGTGCTGGAATGGCAACAGTAACTTAGAGAGGCATTGTTTCCTGTATATTGGGTTGAGCTCCACAAGAGATATTTTTTTATTCATTTACCCCAAAATCTAAAATATTTGTTCCTCTTGTCTGTGCTATCTATCAATCTACATTGTTTTGGTGAGAGCTTCTGAGTGTTGGAGATATCTGCCTTCTCTTTAGATGGCTTGTGGTGCTCAATGTGCCCAGAAAATACATTTGAAAAACTCAAGAGCAAAGTATCTTCCCAGAAATCATTACCTGGTTACTCAAAATATTCTACGGACAGTTTCATGTAGGAACTATTTTCTTTCTACCGCACTACACTCCCCACCGTATCACCGTGCAGCTACTCATAGTCGAGTGGCTCCTGCTGACAAAGTGGTGGATGTAGTCCGAAATAAAATAGTTCCTACATGAAACTTCTCACAACAAGGTCTGTGGAGTATCTTGAGTAACAGGCTCATGATTTCTGGAAAGAGACTTTGCTGTTGAGTTTTACAGATGTATTTTTTTGAGCACCACATGCCGAGTGCCATCTAGTTCCATTATATTAAAGAGAAGGCAGACATCTAAACGGCTGATATCTCCAACACTCGCCGACTCACACCAAAATAATCTAGATGTACAAATAGCACTACAGCTAAAAGGGAAAATATCTATTTTTGATATTGGGGTAAACTGTCCCTTTAATCTTTGATTTTTATGACAAATAAACACGTTTTTGGGACGCCATCCTTCATCTTCTCTGTGGTCTGTAAGCAGCCATAGTGAAGATGGAAACCCCTGACCTCGATGGTACTTCTTGGGAATAAGATTATTAAAGGCTAGCAGGGCTTAAGTCGTCTAGTCCAGGCTCAACTGCTAAGAGACAAAACAAACACATGCGTGCGCACATTAGCACCACCAAACACATGTAGGACAGCAGATGGAGGTGCACTTTCAGGTACAAACTTACTCTTCCAGCACTTTTAGCAGCTGCCCTCTCACAACGATCGAAACAGGTTTGGACTGAGATGTACTTTAAGTGTAGAGGCCTCTTGGAATTGCCTCCATGCAGAGGCCAGAGGACGACTTACTGCACATCTCCTCCTGGCTGCCACATAAGCACCTCTTGAGCTGTAATTTATGGGCCGACTGTAAAGCACTTTGTGAAGTTTCAGACTAATGCCTGCAAGGTTATTCTGCCAAAGAGTAACAATGTCACTCAGATGAGAAATTGTACCTGGTATTATATGGCAGAGATTACAATACTCCATTATTCTAGGCATGTAAGACTGCTGTGACTGCGTTTGTATCTATCTGTGAGTGTGTATTTACTCATAAACCACAGCTCTGAGGAAAATGTTATGGTTCTGCCACATGAATAAGTGCCCTTTATATTTGTAAAAGCCATACATTTAGATGTTACGCAAGACGTGTTACATAACCACATGCACACAAACCAGGGATTTAACAAACTGTACACACAAGACACAAAGATGCTCAGCCACTTATAGACACACAAAGACACAAGTGTTAGAACACACACTCCGTATACTGTACACACCAACACATTGACACAAACATACGTAAAGGGGCTATAGTCCCAGGGCAGAGATCCTGACTCCCAGGCTGATTTGTCTTCAAACCATCTGTCACCATCTGAGCCTCCACAGGCATTTCCCCTTTTGTACAACAACACCTCAACACACACACACACACACACACACACACACACACACACACACACACACACACACACACACACACACGCACGCTTTCACTTGGACCTGCATCACGCTACAGCAAAACTCACGCATGTGTGTGTGTTGGTGTTTGTATACGTCTATTTTTTGTTCCCAAGCGCATGCTAACGCTCTGCGGCAGCATTACATATTCATGTGTTTTCCACACAGCACATTCATTTTGTGTCCTTTAGATTGTAATTTAGAAGCATAATTTGGTATTGAGATGAAGAGCGCTCAGTCATGCACCAATATGCAAATACATTTCATTCATAATTTAAAATGCAACATGAAAAGGACACAAGTTCCTTCTGATAAACAAGTTGAGGGAGGGGCAAAGTTCAATGCTTTATTTTCCGCAACAGGGAAGAGGCGGAATTCCTCATTTAATTAAAAGGTCAAAAGTGTCAATTAAACCAAAACCTGATTGGACATTTTTTCCCAGTGTTCTTGAATGCAGCTTTACTTGGTTTGAGTGACAGAAAAATGCACAAAGTGAGGTAAAATGTGTTCCTCTTCAATAGTGTATTGGTTCTGTTATCCCTCTCCTCTTTTGTCCTGCCCTGCTTTGTTGTCTGTGCTGTTCAATGCTGTCACATTTGCATTCACTTGTTCTCTCCAGACCTTGTTCCTTCAGATGATTTAATTGGCCCAAAAACTGTTTACACAGACATGCATTTCACCTCCCATTCCCTGTAGATGAATCTGTAGAACAGTAAACAACTTCAGCTGAAGCTTTTTATCATTCGCACAGGGTTTACAACACGGTGAGAAGTTTGTAAAATCCTGCATTCAAGTCATGTTTAAAGACTTGATGATCGGGAAGCTGCAGCATGTTAAATCATGTCTCTGATTATGAACATATCTCATCTTAGCCTTCTCACAATCTATTTCACACGTACGTAACACGTACGTAAACTAATTTAATTACTGCTCTTACCTGGCAAAAAACTGAACTGATCTTTCAACCAATCAGAGTGGTCTGGGTAAGCCATGGCGAGACAGTGCAGGACAATCAGAGCCTCGTCAGATGTTGCACTTTGATGTCAAATTGGGATCCTGATAAATCCATTATGCACCTCAATTTTCTTTCAACGAAACATGAAATAGTGAGTCCCCTGCCCGAGCCATGATTGCTGAAATATAAGCCAATGATTCCCTGGAGGAGCGACACTTGATTGAAGTTATTGAATTGACAAATCAGGTCACATCCAGGACCCTCTGCAGCCCTAAGTGAGCTGCTACTACTACTACTACTGCTAGCCTGCTGCTGCTGCTACAGTATGACTCTCTCTGCCTGCACGCTCTGATAACTCCCGATGTGAGATGCACAGGGCACAAAAAAGTGCCTACGCCAGCAGGCTGGGCCAAGGCTGGGCCAGACAGCTTAAGCCCGGATCCATCCCATTTCACTTTCATTGTTTGTCTAACTGGGTTTGACCAGCTGCGTCACAAACTGAGCACCCTCTGACCTTCACTGTCCTCCTCCCACTTGTTGGTCTGTCGCCGGAATCACAAAAACAACAGAGAGTGTAAGTGTCCTATGTGTTCCCACAATCCACCGGATGGTGTTTGTGTCAAACACACACACACACACACACACACACACACACACACACACACACACACACACACACACACACACACACACACAAAACTGTCTCCCACTGATGCCTGCATGTGTGGATATCAAGTTTGGTGTCAAGTGCCGCACCACCAGGCGCCCTATCACTGCCTCTTTCACAGAGAAGAAGACAGATAGTGTGACGGAGGAGATAAGATGGAAGAAAGAGAAAGAAACAGCTGGTCCAGTCAGAGGCTGTGACAGAGTCTGGCCATTTGCCGACGCTGGGGGGACATTCAGCTGTGGTAGTCAGGGACGGGCCCTATACTGAGGGCAACCACACATTTACACACAAGCAGTGCAAGGCTGTCACAGAGGGAGAGAGTGTGTGTGTTGGTGAGAAGAGGGTGCATGATAAATTACATGGTGCACCTCTGTACGGCTGTGGGCCAAATAACAATATAGCAATTTATTCAAACATTTATTTTGAGACACTAACAGAAAGAACTTCTGACCTTCCTTCTAACCAATCGCGGTGAGTTTTTGATTTAACAGTCGATGGTTTAAAAATGTTAGCTGGACCAGTACCTGTGAGGGCACTGATAAAAGAAAACAGCTGAGATATCTGCACGTTTATCTGCTTTTCTGAATGAAACCTGAAAGCAAATTGTATCATTTATCAGCTCATATGGTATGAAATATTCAGCAGTAAACTGAAACACACACAAGACAATATGATGAACAGTATAAAGAATTCCCATTTCCTGTTATATGTTAAAAAATGAACCACTTTGAAGGTTTAAACGAGAGATTGTCTTTCTTCCACGAATAGCAACACAAATGAGCTGTGAATGTGAAAAAAAGCACCTTTTGTTATTCATGACAGAGCGTATGGCGTATAGTGAAGACATTACATATACTATAATATTGCAGGATATCTGAAGTACCTTTGCATTGTTAATTTTCTTTTTTAGCTATGTGTGACATCCTTTTACACAGAAGTCACAGGGTGGACGGCTGGGTCTGCAACTAACATCATTTTTCATATCCAAATCTGGGAGTTGCCTGTGGCTGACATATTGCATCTTATGGAGTTTTGATATCAGCCCACTTGCCCACAAAACTGCTATAGCATTATGGGAAGAGAGAATGTGTTTGATCAGCAGACACACCCCTCCAGAAGCACTGCTGGATATTAATACGCCTGCCACCTTCAAGGGTCTTATCCACGCAGTCAGTCTCTCTCTCTGCAGAACACAAACACACATGCAGAGGGGTAATGTAAGTGCACTGGAGGTGGGGAGCTGCAGGGGCAGTTGAAGACTAAATAGAGAAAGAGACAACTAGAATGATCGCAGTTGAGGCTGATTTGGCTATGCTAAGCACCACTATAGCACCCTCCACATGGCTAATGGGAGGCAACATCATAACTGTCCTAAGATGAATGCTTGTTAGTGAGATAAATGGTAATTCCTGCAAAGTATTTCTGTGCAAAGTACAGGCTGTTATTATTTGACAGTGCTATGTTTAGCAGCATCAAAATCACTGCAAAAAGAATTTGAGATATCCAGTTCAGACACTGTATTCAAGTCTCACGCTGATCTTTCACTATCAGTTTAAAGGATCAGCTAAAGTTGTTCCTATCTCCTCATGTGGTAACATAATGGATGAATATAGCAGCAAAGGGCGACTCTGGGAGGTACTGAGAAATCAGGAGAGTTATCTAAATGAGATCTCTGCCGTCCTGAGGACAGAACAGCGTGTGTCACTGTCTGAGAAAGAGTGTGTGCACATGTGTGACCATGTGTATGTGTGCAGCTGTGCGGCCCGACTTTAAAAAAGCACATTAAAAGGCAAACTAAAGTACACTGAAACCAAGTCACTGATAGCGTCTCTCCTATTCAATGGGTTTTATTTGGATCTAAGATGAAATCTCACTGGAGGATTTAGTGTTTTAGTATTTCTGAAACCATGCGAGGCACAAAGGAAAGTTCACATTTTGTTAGATGGGGAATGGCCGACCAATGTTGTCCCTCCATTTTCCAACCACTTATGCTGCTCCCGGTCTCTTGCTGGACACTTACTAGATTAGCCCAGACATCCTTTCCTCCCCGCCACATCCTCCAGCTCCTCCTGAGGCATTACCAGGCTAGATGGAATATATTATCCCTCCAGCCTGTTCGGGGTCTGCTTTCAGTTACTCGTGCGTGAAATACCACCATTGGCCTCCCTGTCTCCTTTCAACATCAAGGAGCCACATTTTAACTTCCAGGTTTACAAACTGCAAATGCCAGCTGTTGAATGGGCAATCTTATTATTGGGTTAGTACATTAAGTTCCATTAAGTTCCATGACCATAGGTAAAGGTTGGAATATAGATTGTCAAGTCAAGAAACTTCACATTGACACCCACAATGCAAATCCACCAGTTGACCTCGCACTTCATCTTCACCCCTGAGCAAGTATAGAAACATCAGGTTTCCCTGCTTCAAGTCAGTCATCATTCAAATTATTAATTTCCATTTAATTATTTACTAGAACTTTAACTGCACACTCAAACTGACTTTAGTTTAGAGCAGAGGTTTTCGATGTCTGACAGTCTGACATATTAAGACTACTGCGCCCTATATTTCTATTTCTTTGGTCTATATTTGTTTACATTTTGGGAAATCAGGACCATAAAAAGCATGCTTGATTAGCTATCAGCAGTTCCTGTTTGCAATACAGCCATGATGTACAGACAACGATCACTAAATGACTTTGATACTTTTGAAAACCTAAGAACTTGATGATGATTCTCAGGTAAGTTCTGGAATCATAAGGAGCGACATTTATTTTATCATTTCTAAGCAACTTTTTTGTACATTTATTGCACAACAGACATCAGAGATAATCACATCCAAGCAAAGTGTAACAGATGTGTGCATCATGTCTGTATGTTCAGATTTGTTATGACTCCAAGAAGGAGTACAATTTTAGATGCATTGTAGCAATCGGGCACTAATGTTTTCAAAGTACCTTATTTGCCTCCATGAGCTGTGTGTCACATCCATTGGTGCAGATCCAACTGCTGACATGTTTGTAAGGCAAGGTAATAACTAACGTTCACCTAACACAGTATCTTTGCCTCTCCTTCTGTGCCCCCACTACGGCTATCATGTAACCCCTGTACCTCCGGATATCTATTGTGCTTTGGACATGAAAGTAAATATGTTCTTTAGTAGCCATAACCTTAGGAAAGTATATATAAGTCTGTATATGTTTCAATAAATCCATTTCAATAATGCAAAACAAATAGTAATTTACCTATCAGCAACAATGTTTTCTACATCCTCAGCTTCACTGAAACACAACATAGCTAAAGGCACCGATTAGTGAATGATTACGTGATTCAGTTCTCCCATGGTGCATTGTTTCCCTGCTGGTCCGAGCCCAGACTTTGAAAAATACAGCTTTCTTCCAACACATTTGTTCAGAAAGACTTCGCAGGGTTTGAGGGATAATAACACAACTACAGAAACAATGACCTCCACAGTGGACCAAAATGTAAAAACATAAAATAAATGCAACTGATTGTACACGGTATGTACAGAAGTATATCTTGCCTTAGCACCTGTTGTGAGACTTGCTGTTTCGAGTAGTTGTTAGTTGTTCACACACAACTGGTCATCCACCATACTGTATGCCTTAGCCAACAAGCCAAAGTACACAACAGTACCTTTACACTGATGAATAAAAAATAATAATAATTTCTCAGTCCTGCTATCAACACTATCAAACATGTGAAAAGTAGGTTCTGCCATATGGTATTAGTTTCAGTGCCCCAGGACTAACATCTGTATGTAGACAGCGTCCACATCCAGACTGCAGAGACAAATGCAGTCTTTTCATAGACTTGCCATTTCAATGAGAAGCAGTCAGACATAAAGAGAATGACTGGCAACGCTGCAGGGCACTCTGTGACTATTTGTTTATGTTAGCATCTGGGTGAGTGTGTGCGTGTGCATGTGTGTGTCTATGAGGATTTTTGTGATGGTCAGCTATTGATGCCCAGTGAGCCACAGCCATGGTGTCTGTTTAATCTATTATTATGTGTTAATGGCGAACCATCCCTGCTATTACCTGCCTGTAATGAACGTACTTACTCACGGTGAAAAAGTATCCAGCTCCATCTGTTAGGTTTTATTACTAGTGCTGATTTCCTCCAGTGCACAATGTTATCAAGCATTCAGATGGTGTTAGAGCAACAAACTACAGCTAGCTATACTCCTGAGTTCAATAGTCAGAATATGTGAGGGGGGAAAAGAAGCGTCACAATCCTACTTAAGTCAAATCGGGTAATGACTTACATATCTCTCAATGCCAGTCTTTGTTTGAACTGCGGGGATTAAGTGCTCTTCTTAACTTACTGTTCCCAACTGGTCAACAAATTGAACCCAATGATTTGATGATTTGAAGGTTGTAGGTCATGTAGGTCAAAATATGATGAAAAGAAGATTGAACATTTAGATGTCAATGTTACAATTTACCACTGTCTCAACCATACATCAAAGACTATAGTTCAATGTTTAGCAGGTCCTAATGACATTGGAATGAAGTCATTAAAATAATGTTGAAATAATGGATGAATAAATAGTGTAAAGTAGTAAGTTAGTCTGCTTTTAACTCACATACCAAGACAAAGTATTTACGAAGAAGAAGAGATATTCCTGTCACACTACCGTGAGGAAAATCTGAAGTGCAATGGCCAGTTTTGGGGAAGAGTATTGATCGACAAACCACTTTGTGAATAGATTCTCTAATGTGTACCTTTGTCCTAATTTGTAGTGAATAAGAAATAATAAGAAATGTGGATAGTTTTTTAGATGACACAAAATGATAATCATCTTTGTTTTCCTTTTATATAATATATATTGAAAGAATAATGTACATTAGCACTGATGATTACAATTCTAAATAAGTCATTAACCATCTGTGACGGATGAAGCTTGAAGACTAACCAGCAGCCTACAGATCATGACCATTAAAAAACTCTGTTCTTCCTGCTGGTGGTTTTCTGGGCTAAAAGCACTCTGTTGCTTGAAAGCCTGCTCCTTTCCACCCCATTATCTACACAAGCTTGTTAAACCCCCGACTTAATCGTTTATTATTGATAGCTCTGCAAGAAGCCTTCCCTCCTGGTGTTATGGGAAAATGGTTAAGGCTGAGATGTAAAAGATGTAGGTTAAGGAGTTCTGGCCAGTCACGGCACAGCGTGGCAGCCTTTCACTGGGTAGCGCTGCGAGTGTGTCATTTGTGCGTGGGACGTATTGTTGTGTAAGAATGTTCTCCTGATTGTATGTGTGTGTGTGTGTGTGTGTGTGTGTGTGTGTGTGTGTGTGTGTGTGTCAATAAGAAGGTGCGTATATACAGTATGCGTAAGACGGCTACAATGAGATTTAAGGATTTAAGTCTTTTCTATGCATCTTTTTACAATTGGCCATGCGCTAAGCCCAACACCTCTTAGTTAATGTAGTTACGCCTAATAACTGTGGCACATTTACCAATGGAAATTCTTAATTTTTAAAACAATGGCTACCCAACTAGACAGTGGAAAACACAGGCTTTTTGTTATTCTAGCCAATAACTGCCAATAACCATCGATTTTGTAGGTTGAATTGACAGCTATTTCTGGCAGATTTGATCAGCTGTCGCTCGCAAGCCAATTAAGCTAATGTTAGCTTCATAAGTCGGATGAAAACTCCTTCTCCCTCAACATTTAAGATCAACGTAAAGGGAATTAAGACAAACAAATTCCATGTAAAAGGATCTTAAATACTTTTTGTTTTGTTTTTACAAAATCCATACAGTCTAAGGTGATCCCACAAAATGTAGTCAGGCTAGGTTACTACTGTAGGTAACAGGACATGCTCGTGTTTGCACTTTACTTGAGAGCAGCCAAACATACCATTCAATCCTTAAATCCTTCCTTTAGCTTTTGCACTTGTGTTTCTGGTTTTTGAAAGGTAAAAAAAAAGAAAAAACACCACCCTCCAAACTCAGCATGTGAGGAAATTCAAAGCTTGACAGGCCTGGCATGCATAGTTACGGTTGCTAAACTAATATCTGAAAATTGTTATTCGGGTAAGGGGTTTAAGCCAAGGATCAATTTAGACATCTCTTCATTCTACAACCATTTTACAGCTTTTCTGTCTAACTAAGACCTGTGGAAAAGCAGGACAGGCTCTATTAGGGGTCATGACTCCGTAAAAGCTGTGGCCTGCTGTTTATGAGCTGGATAACATGGCTCTGACAGCGTATCAATCCCTCACATTTCAGCCAAGGACACCAAGAAAAACGTCAGCTTTGACAGATGATGCGGCCTGGGATTTCCACCATAACAGCAGAGGACTATCCAGTAGTTTACACCACTGCTTACAGCCACTTCTAGTATGACTATTAATCCTCAGAAAGCCGCACACGTGCAACAGAGAGGCACCAGTGTGACCTCTTGTTAAAAAGCAGAAGGTCATGTGACCACGTACTTGTGGAAAGTAAGGAAAATATAAAGAACATGATCAAATAAGCAAGCGGGGGAATCAGGACATCTTGATCTCTATTTGCAACAGTATCTGACTTATTTCACTGCTACCTACCACATCTATGTTACTGTAGAAAATAAGTTTAAGTCATTTGCAACCTTATGCTATAATAAGACACAAATCTTTCAGCAGGAAGGCCTCTGTAAACGCATCTTTATCTCCTCTACATCATGGCACAACTGCAACCATAGCAATGCAAACAAATCTGGCAAGTTGCTGTTAAGCCTCAAATTTAATTCTCTCTAAATTAAACGTAATGTTGGTTAATTGCATTGGAAAAACAACACACACACACGCACACACACACACACACACACACACACACACACACACACTACAGGGAGTTATCTTGACAGCACAGCCCAGTATGACTCCACCATTAGCCCACACATGGGAGAGGAAAGATAAGTCTAACCTACAAACAGAGCAGTGATACTTATAAAACATTAATCAGACCACCACTACAGCCTGTGTGGACCAATCACTTGCCTTGCTTCCCTCTCTATCTCTTCCCCCTCCACTACCCATTCTCTCTGTATGATGCTTACATCTCACTGCCTTCTCTTCCACTCCACTTGTCTTTAGCTGCAAATGTTAAATGGAAGCTTATACCTGTTGACCTACATTACCACTGTCTTGCCAGGCTTGAACAGAGAAAGCCGCTTTCTATCCTATATTGAGAGCACTGTAATGTATAGGATACCTGGGTTCAATCGAGCACATACTGTATAACAGCAAGCAGACAGTTGTGATTTTTTACAACTACAACTGAAACAACAGCAGAATTTCAGGTGCCACCCATAAGGAATGAAGAAGACCATTGGAATACGCTTCCTAATGGTCGCTTATTGCATTCTAGCAACCTCCGCTAAGGAGGTTATGTTTTCGGTTTGGTTAATTTGTTTTGTTTTTTGTCTGTTTGTCAGCAGGATAACGGAAAAACTACCAGCCCATTTTTCATGAAAGTTGGAGGATGGGTGTAGCAGTGGCCAAGGATGAACCCATAACATTTCAGACTTCTTTCTGCTTTCCTTTCTGTTGCAATTTTCAAAGCCGATCACGTCCGAAGCATGAAACCACACACAGTCAAGCTTACAAGATGCATCCATACATGCTGCTAATGGACAATTCGCCAAAAACATTGACTCAGGCCTGCTTGGTTCATTTTGTGGGATATAAGTCACTTTTTATTTTAATTGAATTAAAAAGTTATTATATTTGTGCATGCTTGATAACTGATTATTAAGACTGTATAGTTAGTTATGTGCATATACATCACTATTAATTGCCTCCCTCCCCCACAGTAAATAATATGACCACGCAAAGAGGAAAAACTTCTACTAGCATTTATGATAGGCACTGCAGGAGAAGGAAGAATGTGACCTGATTGAAAGGTAATAGACAGTCAGACCAGTTATCCACATGCTAATTTCATTATATGTTGTAGGTCAGCAAACGTTGACCTACATCTCACTGACCTTCATGAGAATGATCAGAGTGATATTGGGTTCTGCAAGACATTTCCTCAGTACTGGCACAGTGCAAATACAGTGTGAAGATTCAGAATGCAGGTCTGGAAATATAAAACTACTACTCTGTACAGTCTACAGAGACTGTAACATCTATATAACATAGATACTGTGTATCAAACATACTGTGTAATATATTTCAGTAGATTTGGCGCAAGCAAATACTGAAAAAACATTTACATGGACATTGAGAAAAGACAGTCAGTGGCTTAAAGTATCTGCTCTATTGATCTTACAAGCAGTTTCATCTCATGTTTTTGAAATATTCCCTTTCATTTCAGTAATATTGAAGTTAAAATAAAGTTCAATAGTAAAAGCTGAAACAGACATTTGTGGATTAACAAAATATGTTCTCTATACAGAGTCTCTAGAGCATGAAAGCATCTCTTTGTCTTCTGGAAGATAAAACATATGGCATGCGTAATTTTTGTTCTATGAAACATCTATCAGTAGTTCGGCATCAGTCAGAAGTGTAATAGATGAATTGTGATTAGATATTACTTTTGACTCCTGACTACACAGTCCCATGTCTACATTAAATGCTTAAATATGGCCGGTCTTCTCTCCCCTCCAAACAGCTTCTGGGCTAATGTGGGCTGCGAAGCAGTGGTGGGTCGGGGTGTGAAACGATGACATTCGTCCAGTGGAGATGCTCTCATCAGCGGATCTCAGCTGCACAGAGTTTGAGGCTCAGCCCCCACTCATACCAGTCCACACGACTTCACACACTGATGCTAACTGATAACGTGCCGGGATTAAGGCCACTGTGTTTCGATGTGTGTGTGTGTGTGTGTGTGTGTGTGTGTGTGTGTGTGTGTGTGTGTGTGTGTGTGTGTGTGTGTGTGTGTGTGTGTATGTGTGTGTGTGTGTGTGTGTGTGTTAGGGGTGCATCGGACCACAAATTGGTTTTGAGTCACAGATCGGATAATTTCTTCGGATCAGCAAAAAGAAAAAGAAAAAAGCTGGTATACAAGGGCCCAGACTAACTTTTTTATCACCATCCCAAAAAAAATGTTTCAACCCCCCGAGGTTAGTGTACACCGTCAAAAATTTGAAATATTATCTTAATACTGTTATTGTCATCTGTAGTGGTTATTTGCATTAAAACACACAATTAAAATGATTAAGAAATAAATCATCGTATTTTTATTTAACGTTTTGCTTTGAATAAAAACTCTCTCTAATATCTCGTTGACATTGCTGTGAAAATATCCTTCAAACAATTGTATTAATTCAAGTTTCTCGCCAAAAACTACAATTTACAAGATTACATTTGAACACATCATTATAACATTATAATCTACCTTTGCCTGACAAGCCAAGCATATCTGTTCTCCATATGACTGCTCACCAAAACTTTGCTCTGCGTTTCAAAAGAGTATGAATAGAAAAAGAAAAGAAAAGAGTATATGAATTTTTGTTGTTGTGGTTATATACAGTAAATGTAATTTATGTTGCTGTTAGATTGCTGCTATATAACCCGTTTTTATTGCGTGCAAGCCTCCCTTTGTGTGCAGCAAGCTGAAGAGCAACAAAAATGTTGTTTAAGAAACGCCAACAAAGATGGATTAAAGCAGCATATTTCATCAGATAAAAACATGTTGTCAATTCCGAAAATGATAACGTCTATTTTTTGTGTTTGTGTGGTTCTTACAAGGTGGAAGGAGGACGATTGCACGCAATGCTTCTGTAAGTTAATAATAATAATAATTCAAATGTCAAGGTTATGAATGAAGCTTCAAACTATATTTAGGTCACTGCTCAGTGCTAACAATAGATAAATGCCAAATGTTGTAGGCCAGAAAAAGACATTTGAAATGCTTTAAAGCAGTATTTTGTGTAAAGCATGAGTAGTGACTCTAAACCTCTCCTTGTGGTATTGAAGTGTAAAGAGTAAAATCTTTTTATTTTTGGCTCTAACTAATCTGTATCCCAGGAAGAAGGGGTAGGAGCAGATAATACTGCCGGAGCCTGTTAAAATCACAAGTGTTTATTTTTCCCCCATGTCTTTTTCTTCATCCGTCTTTCTCTTTCTTCTCATTGTTTTACTCTCTCCTATCTTATCTGTTCATCTTAGCATTTAAAGTATAATTTGATGAAACTGTTCTGCTCAATAATATCTGACAACAAAGTAAATACAAATACATGTTTTACATAAACCTGATCACTAATGGACATGCCCATCACATATTTCAACATAAATTCTATAAATACATTGTAGCACATCCCCGCACACTTCACACAGATGTACTCACAAGGACAATGATTGGCATGAGCTGATGAGATGGAGCAGGCATCATGCGTGTCTATTTTTTGAAGGACAGTCTATCTAATAGCACTGTACTGATCTTTCATGTCAATATCATGTTGTCAAAAAGGCATCACAAATTACTAAAAATACATATCTTTCCTGTGCGATGACAGATAATATGCTTAACTAATGTTACTCATTGAAAAAAGAGACATACTCAACCACCCCAAAATGCATTGCAACTCTTCAAACTGTCCAATGGCGGACTGTGAGGCAAAATAATTAACAGTTCGATAAAATATAATGTAATGTATGGAAAACATATTTGACACTAAAATATTTAATAATTGAATTTGCCCTAAAATACTACTGAAAATGTTGAATTGAGTTGAAGAGGTAATGTTGATAAGAATTAAGATGAGCCCTTCATATCTATATATATATATATATATATATATATATATATATATATATATATATATATCTTCCTTGGAGTCCACTATGTTCGACCACCATGTTTGTACAGTAGCTCTAGCTCCCTTTAAGCTGTTTCAACCAACACAGCGATAACGTTAGCTTAATTAGCTAGCCCGCTACAGCTGATAAAATCAGCAAGAGACCATGGATGTATAAAGAGAACTGGATGCAGCGTTGGAGGCAGGCTTCCTTTCATTCCTATAAAAGTTGCTCAGTGGCGCATGAAGCCAAAATGGCTCGACTGCCAAATGATATAATTACCCGGATCATCCGATGATTTTCCGCATCTATGGGCCCATGAAGCAAGCGCACTAGCGCTATCCTTAAACCCTGCCTCCTAGCCGCTCCGCCTCAGCCGGTCTCGGCTCATTCAAATGAATGGAGAAGGGAAAATGACTCTGGATTCGGCTATTAGCACATTTTACAACTTTTAAGACCTAATCATTTTAAAAAGATTTAACTGGGAAGTTGATTTACCTAAAAAATAAAATATCTGCAGATTTACAGATGTCTCTTTCCCGATGTGGGAAAGATGTCTTTTTGGGCCCTATGGCGTCATGTGACTGACACGAAAGTTGTAATTCCACGGTTTGGCCACTATGAAAATTGGCTTCAAAGCCCGACACTATTCCTGGGGGCTTGCTAGAGACTTGACGTTTCAGTAAGCAGAAAAAAAAACATTCACAAAACGTATTGCTCATGAAGATATCCAGCACTACCCTGAGCTACTGTGTGTAAACCATGACAGCTCTTAGATCCATTTCCTACTACTGTATTAGCGCACACACACACACACACACACACACACACACACACACACGTGCACACATACACTCACACACACACACACACTTACACTCATACACTTCAGGGGGGATTGACTGCAGCTAGCTGAGAAAGTAGCAGCCATTATTACCTTGTCTGCTTGTAAACCACGAGGGCCAGAGCAATCATCACCCTTTAAACACAACGTTTCCTATTACTCAGCGTGCACACACACACACACACACACACGGTCCATTTCTGCAGATGGATAAATTACACGGAGGGAAATGCACAGTGGCACAGCCGTCTGAGACAGAGGAAATGAAGAGGCTTAGCTAGAAGGATAATAGAACGACAGGGGAAAACAAAGCCAAATAATTCATAATGCATTGTAGCATGCTGCATAACTGCACAATCAGGAGAACTGCCTTTTTCCTGAAGCATTACAAAAGAGACGAGGCAGCTGCTTACAGGACTGAAAGAAGTGAAGGACCTAGTTTGTGCTGTTGGATTTTTAAGTGAAGGGGGTCATGCCATTTTAACCAGATACTTTAAACGGAAGCAACTGACCACTGTATGTGATGCTAGAGGAGAAATGCATGAATGACAAGACAATTGCCTAATCTACCCACATGAATTCAAGGATAATCACTTTAGAATTACACGATCCCTTTGTTGCCATTAGAGGGGTCCACCATTTTGTTTGCTCTGTTGCAGTAAAACTCACACCAAACAAAGATGTGCAGCACATTTATATTTCAGCAGCATGCGTCTTCCTCTTTTTCCTCCTCCTCCTTCTCTTCCTGCATCTCACGGCTGACTTAGGGAGTTGTCTTTTTTTTTTCTTAAACACACAGGGGGTTTAAAGGAAACTCGTGCCTGGCTTAATTAGAGCTACACAGGCAGCGCTGTGAACGCTGCACAACCAGAACCCTGCAAGGCTGCTGGAGCTCCTCCGAAAAACAGCCCGGCAAGCCCCTATGGAGTACATGCAGCTAACAAGCCTATATGCTGCACATTTAGCCTCTCCTTACACTAATAGATAGCAGCATTTAACCCTGCAACGAATTAGCAAGTCAGTCAAAATGCATGAGAATCTAAGTGCTGCTTCCTAATAAAGACATCATTTCATATACACAATATCACTTTTAAATGCTATCAGACTACAAAGAATAGGTACATGATGTAGTAGTAAATTGTGAATAGTTTGACAATAATCACATAATAACAAATGTCATGGTCTCATAGCATTACAATTACTCCACAAATGGATATCAATCAATCTAATGGGGATGCACTTGGTGAGCATTGCCTGCAGCTGCTGCTCTGACAAGTTACACAGCGTTAACATGCCATACACGTCAGAGTGGATCTCTTTTTTTTTTTATATCAGCTAAGTCTCTGCATCCCTCTTTTGTTGTAATTTCCTGCAGTTTCATGCCCAGGCATCAAAGAGAGCACAGCTGGGTCATTGGATGAATGCTTTAATCTATTCAGCCAGCGCATCTGTGTTGCGCTACGTCATTTGCCGCCCGCCATAATATGTGTATTTGTGTGTGTGGCTGGTTAGGGTTACGTGAGTATCCAAGTGAGTGTATATGCATTCAGTCATGCACACATACAGTATGCATGAGTCTGGCAGCATATGTGCTCTTGCATGTCTGTGTGTGCTCTCATGTGGGAATCAGAGTAAAAATGCAATAAAACCCACACAGAAGATGACATGAGAGGATAATAAGGGACTGTTGTACATCCAAAGTTGGGTTGGGTTCCCGGCCAAAGGCCATGTTAAAACTTCACATCACAGACGCTAATCTATGTGATGGTCAAGTTTCCAAGCAGTGCTAAATTTAGGCCGGATCGCTGCTTTTGACGGACAATGGATGAGAAATAACATTCGACATAGTCCCCGAAAAGAGGAGGGAAGAAGAAGGGATGGTGAGAAAAGAAGCGGAGCTCAACAGGAGAACCTGACAATCCCATACCAGTACTAATATTGTATTTCGACACTGTTGTCCAGTAAAACAGGTCTGTGTTTACAACGCCACATCGGCTGACACATGAGCACATCCACTGTGTTGACCGAAAGCATGGCAGGAATCTTGATTGCAAAATTGACTGGGAACTGAATGGAGCCAATTTTTATAGAGCCACAAACCAAATGTTAGGAAAGATTAGATTGTCTTGGCTCATATAAATCATTGTCAACTGACTGCTACCAAACAGAAAGTCATCTATTCTGTATAATTAGCTTAGAAACAGGATGCTCTTTGTCTTCTGAAATGCTGATTGAAAGAATGTCACTCATTTGGTCAGAACAAATGAGGATACAGTTGTCCAGTCACTTTGACTTATTATGGTGTGATGTTTATTTAAATCAGACCTTAACATTAGTAGGCTTTAGTCCTGTTGACTATTGGCTAAATCCTTCCGCTGAACAGTTATCTAATCATAGCTCAGCAACCATAACTAGGCACAGCAGCGAAGCACTGCATTTTAAAGACTTTGAAGGGTGATTTTTTTGCCTTTTTAAACCAAAAACATTAGAGAAACAAAGTATGGAATGGATTAAACAGTGTGTTTATGTGCTCTAACCAAAGCTGCAAACATTAGCATGTCCAGCTAATGAGCTTAAAACATAACAGGCTAACTAAGAGTTACCTTTAACATCACGGAGAACATTGTTAACTGACTAGGCCTACATGAGTTTGTGGGGTTACAGAATACATTAAATAAAGTCCTATTCATGAGTTGTCCACTGTGTGGTATTCACCCACTGTGGAAGCAAATCATGCATGCTATCAGAGTTTAGGCTAATGTTAGCAGCTGTGTCCTTTTTCCTTATTGTATAAGTTAACACTCCAGCAACCCCCGCCAAACTCATTACCTGAGATAGCATTACGTTTGCCAAACAGATAGTTACTCTTCCACCTAAAAGTTTTTCTTGTGTAACATACGAACATAGGCCTACTGAAAAAATTAACATGTAAGCAGCTACACAGGGTTATACTAGAAAGAAAGAAAATTCTGGTAACACATTTTTCCTTTGTATATTTACAATACTAACCCTTACTATCACTACACTGCCATACGAGAACAATGCTATTTCTTTCATGTTCTGTATCTTCAACTGGCTTTCGCTTCAGTAATTTCATGATATCATTTATGTATAGTCATCAAGTTCATATTTAAGACCCCTTACAAGATTCTTGTTTTAAAACGAGTACGCTGGAAACCTTATCAACCAGCCTTTTCAACCTATAAATGGAGATACGTTAGCTTAATTTGCTAGCTAGGTAGCTGGTTATGGCTGATCAAATCTGACAGCAACAGTCGTCATTTCAGCCAACAAAATTAACAAGATGCTGGCTAGAAATGAGAAGCCTGCTTTTGTCTCCCACTGTCTGAAATCAAGGACCCTTTGTTTCAAAAATTACTATGAATTTTGAGTGGTTTATATGACACCGTTATCTGTTATCTGAAAACCATTACTGTAAATTGTACTGCTTACGAGAATATTAACAGGGTTAACTAAAGGAGTCAGAGCTTAGAGCACAGTCAACTACCCTTAAATGAATCTTTATATATTTCTATATTCACACAATGGTCAGGTTTAGGCCACTGTTGCACGTCATCTCATAGCTGCCTCTCAGATGGTGGATACAGAGTGGATGGTGGATAGGATGCTATGATGTAAGCCTCAGTGCGATAGCAGCCTGCGTCTTCAACCTCTCAGTTCTCTTTGAAGTCTCCCCATGGGGGTGTGGGAGCTGGGGGTTGGTAATGAATCAAACTGAGCCATAATGAATGTCCTTATTCAAGTTTGCTTTGATGAAATTCCACCTGACTGATTTCAAATCACAGAACAAAACAGTGAGAGTTTGCTGACAACTGCTACGAAAGCAATACTAGGCTGGCAATACGATGGAGAGCGTTGAGCTACTTCAAGGATCCCTTCAGGATACTTTATTGTGTTTCTTCCCTTCCTTCCTATTTCCTCTGTGATCACTGAGTACAATTCACTCTTGGATGGTTGTGATACCTCTACAATACAGCTCTTTGCATCTATCAGAAGAGAATACACCCAGAAGGAAATTAAAACAAATGAGATATAATTGATGGTTGTAATCCTGGACTGATACTGTGGTGTTACAAATATGTACATGTGCAGTAATTAAAATGTTTATGAGCTCTATAGAGTGATTTTCCCAGTGTGAGTCTTGTCCGTTCAACAGTGCATTGAATAAATACATCAAACACATGAAGTCATCCTAAAACACACGGCACTGATGTTCACTACAGAACAATAACCCTGGTATCAAAGATGACATAATGAATACATTACAACTGCAATCTCACTTATCTCACAATTCATTTCAAAATCTCTGTGTGCTGCATTAGGCCATAGAAATGAGCAAAATGGCTTTTTCACACTTCATATGAGATGAGGTGCCGCGGCACTGTCGACATGCTTTGTGGAAGTCTGGGGCCCATCTGGAGGCCTGTGGTATTCAAGATAGGTAGAAGACTGCCACGAGTAACAAAAGAAGTAAGTAATTATATAGAGGGATCTCATAGACAAAGCGTGCAATAGACTGCCAATGGCATTTAGCTGTGCATAGCAGAAACTGCTGCTGCTGCTTCAGGTTATGAGTTGGGATGGTTTGCTTTGCAACTTTTGGTGTTTAACTAGACTTGTAACACTGCAATATAATTGCATTTTAAACAACTGTGAAAACCAGGTCTGTGTAAAGTCTTTGTGCCTCTTTTCCACTGCATGGCACGGCTTTACTCAACTCTATTGACAAAAGTTGTGGATCGTAACTGGTACTTATTTTGGTATCACCTTCGTATAGGTGGAGTTAAAACACTGCACAACACTGATTGGTCAGCGAATCGCCACCAGAATCGTCACTTGCACGACACAGTGTCCCTTGTATTGCACAAACCCCACATCTTTAAATAGCAAATATATATCTTTATATAGCAGGTAGATTCAAGCTTTTATTGTCCACTTTTATTTAATTATGGCCCTAAAAAACTAAATTTTAGATTAATTCTCATTTTAATAACATATTCTTTAACACTGACATAAATTAATTTGAGACTTATTATGTTTTGGAAACTAAATGTACTCCCAGTCTGCTTCTTTATTTCTTTATGGACTCGAATGAAAGAGCAGAATTGGTCTCTGTAATATGGTGGATATGAAACAAACACCAGTTTTCTTTTGCATCGATACGGATGAAGAATATTTTCATTCATGGTCCTAAATCAAAGCTTGCAAAAGCACTATGGGGGAAGAGCGCAGACACAACAATTGGCTTTCTAAGGCAGCCCATTCTAAACAGGTATCACTTTAATAGCAATTAAACTGGAACTAAGCTCTGACTGGTTACTACAGTAGTTCACTAGTACAACACATGCACACACACAAACAGGAAATGCTGGAACGCACACAAGTTTGCAGATTAACCCTTCTTTTTGACAACATACAAGGAAGCTGAGGCATGTTAAAACTTCACAAGCACACACGTTCACCACCACCACGCCTACACAGAAATAGCGTAACTCTCCCAGGCCGGAGGGTGGGTGACAGAGCTGTAAGGGCCAGCGCTGTGTTGGGCAGCATCAGAGGCAGATGCAGCACTCAAAAGCCTGAGGGCATCACTGGGTATTCAAGCTTCACTGGGCCTCTTCATCAGTGCCCTCTGATGCCTTAGCCCCATATACACACACACACACACACACACACACACACACACACACACACACACACACACACACACACACACACACACACACACACACACACACACACACACACACACACACACACACACACACACACTTCAAGCACAGAGCCAGTTAGGCCTTTCCATCTTGTAGTACAAGAGGGGAATTGGGAAAGAAGTAGAACAGCCTCATTGAGCGCAGACACAAACAAGTGAGACTGAGAAAGCACTAGAGGATGTAGGTTATGGTGGACTGTGTCTCCTCTACTAATTCTGATACCATTGGAGTATCTAGGTTAACTCTTTCTGTGTGTGTGTGTGTGTGTGTGTGTGTGTGTGTGTGTGTGTGTGTGTGTGTGTGTGTGTGTGTGTGTGTGTGTGTGTGTGTGTTCTCTGCCTTAGAAAAGACACAGACATGACACAGCATGAAGACTATCAGCACAACATTTTGACAAACCACATTTTAATTGGGTTGCTGTCTGGATGTCAGTAACACCAGACGTTGTGCAGATCTACTTTGATTCATAAAGCTTAATTGTAATTTCATCACCACACATTATAAAAGACATGACGCACCACCTGTACTATGTACTATTATATGTACCATGTCAAATGTGATAGTGTATGGTGGGATGTATCCATGATTCTACAGCTTTGAAAGACATTAACATGAAGCCTATCTCTCTCTCTCTCTCTCTCTCTCTCTCTCTCTCTCTCTCTCTCTCTCTCTCTCTCTCTCTCTCTCTCTCTCTCTCTCTCTCTCTCTCTCTCTCTTCTCTCTCACAAACACACAAATACACACACTTAATTTTTGTTACTGACATGCCAAGTCATGCAGAAAACACAAGGGAAGCTTTTCTTTTTTAATCCCGGGACAAAAAACAGCAAAATGCAATAACCTGGGACAAAAGTGCTGACATCTGAAGATGAGTCTGGCATTCAGACGGACTGCTCGCTTGCAGCTGAAATGAGCAGAGGCGACAGACTGAGAGAAAGCAAGACCCCTACACACACACACACACACACACACACACACACACACACACACACACACACACACACACACACACACACACACACACACACACACACACACACACACACACACACACACTCCTTCCGTAGACTCTTCTCTTTGTACTCGTCTCTGGCTTTCTGATCCTCTTATTCTCCCCCACATTTTCATTCTTTACTCCCCCATTTAACCCCCTTTTTTTATCCCAATACTTTACCCATCTGTATTTCCCCCACCACCTCTGGGCTGCAGCTCATCTCCCTCTCCTCATCCCCCCTCTCTCCTATATGGTCACCTGCCCTACTCTTCCTCTTCTCTATCCTCCTCTCATAACCTTTCTTCTCACGTCTCTATCTATTCCGCCGTCTTCCTCCCCCTCTGTACTCTCTTCATCTTTCCTCCTCTCTCCTTCTCTATCCCAAACCTTGTTTGCATGCTTCCTCGCTCTGCTCCTTGATTAGCGAAATCGACCGGCGCAAGTCCGCCAGACACTTGGTTAAAATGGCCAATGAGTCTTGTGAGAGGCTCCTATATATATAAATAGAGGGCTGAATCAGACGCTTCAATTACAGATAACACATTCCCACCCTTGCATTTCAAACACTATTTAACCACAGAGAAAGCGAGAGAGATGTTGGCCAGTGGCACATGAGGTCAGTCTTGAAGGTTGAAGAAGTAGCACCAGTAGCGGAGACGTAATACAGGGTGTTAGATTTTCTCCTCCTGGTCATATTATTCAATGTACGACTCCCTCTGACTCTTATGTAATTGTGAATTTGTGCGAGCGAGGAAGGCTGCCTCCTCATAGACAGCGAGAGCAGTCTAGTGCAGAGCCATAGGGACTAAAATAGTTAGTCATGTGTTCATTATCGCTATCCTCTTTTTAAGTACTCACCCAGTATCCAGAAACATTAAACAGGAGAGGACCTTTGAGTGGGTCTGTGCATGCGTGTGTGCACAAAGTTGAGAGAGAATGAGAAACAGAATATGAAGGCAATGAGGTTGTGGGATTGTGATAACTTCAAAGGTTATTATTATTATTATTACTGCAGGCTGAAGCCATGCTCTGGCATCCCTCAAGCTTTGATCATTATGTAAAGCTGTTGTGCTCGGTGCTGGCACTGAATACATTACAGAGTGGATAACCAGCAAGTGTGCAAGCAAGCCAACAAGGTCCAACACATTGACTCAGCTTCTTTCGGTTTTAAAATAACACACATCCCATCATCTCTAAAGGACAAACAAAGAGAACCTTCACCTCATTTCGCCTTGACATGCGACCTGGAGATGCAGATGGTTTGAGAGATCGTACATCGTCAGCAATAATATTTAAAGGGTCACTCCACCAATTGTACACATAGAGATCAGTGTACTAGTTACAAGAAGTACTACACTGTAGGGCTGCACAATATTTAGTTTCAGCCTTGACATTGCAATGTGCACATGCACAATAGTCACAACGCAGGACTTGAGATGTTGAGTAGGTAAATAAACACAAACATGGCATGCTAAAACTTTGTTACAGCTTGAACCAAAAGAAGAACATGTTTCCCATGACTAATCTACAAAAGAAGTCTGTCTGATAGAACATAATTTACTTCAATACTTTACATTACAGATCATTTAGCTGACGCTCTTATCCAGAGCGACTACCTACATGATTCTCAGAGCAACTCATGGTGGCAGCCCTGGTATTGAAATCACAACCTTAACCTTAGTTCTGATTGGAAGACGTACTACCAGACCACTAGGTCATCACATCACCACTTCAATTTGAGTTCTTGAAAGTTTGTTGCTAGTGAGTGACATGCAGGCTTTGCAAACTACCAATCACATCCTTCTTGATCAATTTATCAAACAACCAATGCACGTCCTGCAAGTCGCTGACCAAAACCTGGAAATGAGCAAGGAACAGGAGAAAAACACCCAATAGGAAGGAGACACAACGTCAGTAGTATGGAAATATTTCGACTACAGAAAGGATGATCTAAATAGGTAGCCTGCTTTGAAGTCATCTAGTGAAAATTCCTCTATTTTTTCATATTGCAATATACAGTATATCAGAGATAAAAAAATCTGGAGGAGTTTTGCGTTAAGTCTGAGAAAGTAATGATATCATCAAGGTTATCCCGGCTTATGTTTGGAAACAAATGTATCACAGAAAGAGTGAGGGGCATGAGAATAGAGGTCAAAGTGCAGCGGTTTAGTGGAAGGTGATACATTTTAAAGTCAGCTTAGTATGTATATAATAATATGATATATTGTATATAACCTGATATTAGAAGTTATAGTATGACAATAAAGTGATTAATTGGCAGATAAAATGCCACATATTTTTCGGCAGTGCCATCCCTGAAGACCAAAATGGCCAACTGCTGCTTTAATCAATTCAATGGTGAATAAACACAAACTGCAAATAGGATTCTCCAGCCAATAATCCATGAATTGTTTGCTAAATGCACATAACAATTTCTTCCACCACAATGTGACATCCTCAAAGGTCTTGTTTTGAACCCGAATCTAAAGATACTCAGCTTCTATCACATAAGGGAACAAAAAGCAGCCGCTGCAAATCCTCCTTCTTACGTTAGAGAAGCAAGATCTAGGTAATCTTTTGATTGATCGATTATCTAAAGAGTTGATTAATTTTCCTCAAATTGACTTGCAGACTAATTGTTTCAGCCCCAGTACTTTGCATTAGGATGGTTGTAGACTTGATGTCATGATTAGCTACCTTCATAGGCTCACAATCCTGCCAGGTAGGTAAATGACGCAAACTGAATCCACTGTATCTCCAAGGCACAAAGGCCTAACACTAATCAACATTGGTGTATGATCTACGTTCTAGGGCCAAATATAGGCCTTAGAGGTTTTGTGCTACATGTTATTATTACCACTATTAATAGTGTGTTGCTGTTAGGGCGATTATGAGCTTAGGAGGGGAACCCCAGCTCAGAGGGCCTAACCACTACTTTTAATTTTCGTCTACACATTCTAATCCACATTGAACTTGAAAACAAGCCATCTGTTCCTTTACCTGGCCTACATTAGCCTGAGCTACACTCAAACTCTGGCTGGCTGCAAGCAGAAAACATGGGCAGTGCAAATAAATGTCTTGCACTGTCATCATCACTGTCATACAGTAGATCGATCAATGAAGAGTAGTGCTACAATAAAAAGAGATGCTGTCACGGTAAAAAATAAAGAAATACAACAACATGAAAGCTAAAAGTCCATTAATGCTATAAACTCACAATTGAGCACCATAGATACTGAGCCCCTGCTACATTATAAGACTGTAGGTACATTACACTGATGATTTTTTCCTTCAACCACCAACCATCGACTACAATTCCTCGTATAATAATAGCAGCATTTAAGAAATGCAGCCCTTCACAATCTATTTGCAACATGCATAGGTGTGATGCCCACCCAGTTCAATACCAAGGACAGCGGTCGACGCACGGAGAGCCTGACAGCCATGACAACACATGCACTACAAAATGACAGATTTATTTCTGCACGGATGCATCGTAAGCAGCGACACAAACCTGCCCCGAATGACACTGCTGTTTCAGTGTGTGGCATTAAACCCGCAGACAGAGACAGAGACAAAAGCTAAACCCTAAGACAATCATATCGCCTTTCCAGAGCGGGTTTTTTGTCCCCCTGCAATAAGAAGAAGCAGCCACATTTTTACCAAATCGCATCGTCAAAGCGCGTTTGTCGAACAAAATGATCCGCGCATACCTGCTTGTCGTGGGGTCGAAGAGCTCACATGTCCCGTCGCTTATTTTGGTCTATTATTGTGAATATTATTATTATAGTGGGCACCGTTATGTGTCTGCCAGCGCCATGTTATTATCACTGAGAGGAGGACTGTGCGGTCCTGTGCGCTACATCCGGGCTGTTGAGGAGAGCGAATGAGCGCAGTTTGTGGCGGCGGAGAGGGCGGAGAGCGCTCTGGATATGTAGAGCACCTGTGCAGCAGAGCAGGGACAACTTTCAGTCACGTCGACGCACTGTAACGTTACCTCAGTTAGACCCACACCTACATTTACTATAAAGGACGTTTTCCTGGGAAACTCCCATCTGAGAAGGTTTTTACTCACTGTCACAGAACTGCTGTTTCCAGGGTTTAAACTAATATGAAATAAAAAAAACTGTGATTCAGAAAATAGGCTTACACTCATTGTCCTTGAACACTAGTGGGAGTGCGTAGAAACTATGCCAGCTAGTTAGTTAGCAAGCGAACAGAGAAGTCTAAACCTATCTAAGCAAGGTGGAATGTAATGGATAGCTAAATGGTTCAAATAGATGTGAGCTAAAACATAATGGATGTAGGTTACTGTAGAAATGAAGAAAAGTAGCCTAATGGGTAAAAGCATAGTCAATCGATGGATGAATATTTTAAATAGCTAGCCTAGCTAAAAAATAATGGATAAACACCTGAAATAGGTTGGCCTAAAAAAGGCTAAAATTACTGAATAAATGGTATGAATTGATAGTTAGCTTAAATATATAAAGTGTTAGCTAAAAGATGATATATTGTAAAAATTAAAAGATAAGATAATTTCATATTATGAATAGTGTTAGCCTATATATCCACTTTTGTGTGGTTGAAGGGTTACTTGAATTTATCCGACAGGGCAGTGGGGGTCTTACATGGGATGAAAAAAAAAGGTTGGGAACCACAGACATAGAAGACAACAGTGGGGAATTTAGTTGCATCACTGAAATTAGCAAAACATGTCATTCTAGGAAGGGGTAAACACAGTGAAGCTGCTTCATAAACCCTGTATAGCAACCCAAAGACCCCAGATTCCACTTTGCGAAGCATTTAATCAATCAATTTATTGGCCACATGTAATTTTATAAGGTTCCAATGAAATGTAATCCCACTTTTTCCTTCAATTTAGGTATTAAAAAGAATTATAGGATAGCAATAGGAAGAAAAAGATATGTGTATGATTTGAATTAATTTATACATGGTCAAATTGACCTGCTATAGGCAGGCCCTGGGGCAAAAATATAATCTACAGGGTGCCTATTAAACCCCCTTTTCTTCCAGTCTCTTTGCAATGTTTACAGTTTTTTTGTGCTGGAATAGTATCTGACCCAAAATTAGCTTTGTGGTAATTTGATTAGACACATTGATTTAAGAATTTGCTAACATGGAAGCACAGAAATCTTACAGCAACATTTCAACTCTGTCTGTTTTACGGCAAGGTGTCAAGATTAGCTGATAAAGCATAATGATATTTGAAATATTTGAGTAGTTGTGACGCTAAAGCTTGATACTTATCTGTTACCTCACATATTTTTAAGTGCGTTATTGTATCAAGTAGAACCATTTTCTGCTTATAAAGAGTATGTTAGGCATGAGTGCACATGTAAGTGTTTCTCAAGTGAAGCCAGACTCAGGCTGTAGCCCCAGAGCCTTGGGGATACACACAGTGTGACAGCCTCTGCCGGCTCTGACAGTGTCACAGCCCTCATTGATCTCCCATCTCTGTTTCTGACGGGCCGTTTGTAGCACAGGGCTCTTCCCTAGACTACTTTAAGTGAATGTGCGAGGGCACGAGTCAATTTCTCCCGCTGTGACAGGAAAGTCCTTAAGTCTGACTGTCTGGTTAACTGAGGGAGAGAATGAGAGAGGAGTCACCATTATCATGCCAAGGTCTAGCTCTTTGTGTTGTTGTTAAACATAGAGATCAATGAGGGAGCTGTTACCACATGTCCTTCCCTTTCACCATCTTCCCTTAGTCTCATCAGCCTGATACATTCCACCTTCCCTTCTCTCTCATACCAGCTGTCATACAGGTGTCTCACCTACAGAATGACTCAGACAAATGCATTCCTGCTCTCACTGCACATATGTGCTACATATGTCTAACCACCATAGATGGATACTTGCAAAAGCAAGCATGCATTGTGCAAACTGACACACTCTTTCTCACTACTAGATATTTTCCTTGATCCAGTGATGATACTGTCATTGCCTGCTCTGTCTCCCATGAGGCCTCACTACCACCCATAAATCCCCTTGGGAAATGTGAGCCAAGACTGAACGCAGTGGGAACACCCCTTCAGCTCAGGACTATTCCAGGCTGTGCTACACTTAATATGGGCGTTATGGACAGCCACATCTATCCCTCTTATATAGCCTAGTGATGCATGTTAGTATGTGCGCTCAATATACCACATACAGTATATTGCGATTATGAAGAGCTGTGAAGTGATGCCTCACTCAAAATATATATTTGAGAAACAAGGTAGTCTCCCTCTTGAAGTATTATTAAAAAGATAAAAGATGTTAACATCATTTAAAAGAAATAAGAAATAGTACCAAGGTTAATTTATAAAGAGAGTTGAAACCAAACTCTGCTAAACAATGGAAATTGTCCAAACATTTATTTTATTACCAGAACATGTTTAGGCATTTTAGAACTGAAAAACAGTGATGAATCTTGGGATGCAGATTTCTTTTAATTTTAGCAAGTTCAGTTTATGAGAAAACATTGTTTAGAAGTCCAGGATCCTGTATTGACCTGGTCGGTTGTGTTCTTTTATTATATTTATTATGTTTCCTTTGTGTTCTCTTAAAATTAATAACAATATCATTTAAGAAAACAAAAATAAAAAGTTTCTGCTTTTGGGATGCAGATAACATGACACAGAAGCAGTGGAATTAGACATATTTGGATGATAAAGATGATTTTTGAAGTGGATTATGCTCTAAAGATGTATTTTGTGTGGATTTTAATTGGTTACAGCGCTTCATCAGATCCTTAAACTGCTTTTTGTCCCGGTCATGTCAGGCAGGTTTATTATGCTGTCTGTGAAGGAGTCAGCTCACCAGATATATCCAAAGATTACACACTCATACAACCATATTGCCTTTTATGGAGCAAAGAGTTCTCACAACATGACTGCTACCCCTCTGTGAGAATTTGACATCTCCATCTAGTGGTGGATTGTTGGAGCACCTCCTACAGAGCATCCGAATGTCAACTGTATGAGTGGCTGCTGGCTGTGTCTGAAACATAAGCCACAACATGAAAAATGTAATCCTTTGTGATATTAAATTGATCCCATAGCGGCCCATATATGATTATGATTTCAACACACACACTTACAAGGATACACACGTAAAAATCAACCCAGGTCCCAGCTGTCCCCATGGCAACTGTAGTTTTCTTTGAATCCATCTCGCTCACTCTTACTCGCTCTCTTTGATTTTATCTCGCTGGTTCTTTGAAGGCATAAAAGCATCTTTAGACACACCCACAGCTTATTGAAAATCATAGAAAACCATTCTCTGACTTTGGGTAAGCAAATTTGACCTTTTATCTATTGTGGGGATTACCTTGTGGAGCTGTCTCTGTTATACTCCAATTGACCTTTAATAGGAAATAAGTGGTGAAGAGGAGGGGAAAAGGGGAGGATGCAGTTTACGAGGGTTGGCACAAGGCCCAGAGCTTATCTGAGGCTAATGCCATCGCCGTCACTTTGGAAAACCCTGCTCCTGCCAGATTGCTCTCTTCTGCCTAACAGCAGCACGCCTCATGGTTGCCTCCTTTTTCCTCTGCTCCTGCATTGGTTGAAACTACAAAAGGAGATCTCCAACAAGTGACATCATTACTCCCTCTCCCATCACACGGCATATGTCATGACCACATGGTAACCCGCCACTAAAATGAACCACTTGTTAATCGTTCCCCAAATTTGAATCACTACTTGAAGCTATATCGGTTGTAGGTTGTGTCTTTATTGCAACTTCAGCAACATTCTTCAATAGGAGCGGGATGAGTGCGTAGAAGGGTTGAGGAAACAAGTGTTGCCAGTTCCAGCTCTTGACAAGCTGACAGGCCGACCAGGAGACTAACCATGGACCAAATTTTCTGGATTGTTTATTGGCAAGAAATCTCTTCTGACAATATGCAGCCCAAGCAAAACAATCCCCTACTGTCCTCACATGAAGCCTCATTTGATGGTCTAATATGAATATGACATTGTGGGCTCCAACGAGGAATGCATTAGAACAACAGAGGTACCGTAAGTATAAGAGTACCCTTCGACCACAAGGCCTGAGTTTGAGCATCAGTTTTAAACAAACGTTCACGCTGCTAAATTGACCTTGAGACACTGTTTGATTACCATATCCAAGGTTATTGGAGCTCATCTTGGGCCTTGCAAGCAGAAAGACATATTTCTCCAGCAATATGTTGAATTTAGTTGCTAACTTTGGTGTTGGGCAGGAAGTGCACAGTAAGTTTGAAAACAGCTAGCGACCTCTTTCACATACTATATGATATCAAAATAATGTAATAATATAATAATAAAAGTGCAAATTTAAATTGTACTCAACAAAAATGCTATGCTGCTTTAATTGTGAAGAGTGAA
Source organism: Cottoperca gobio (assembly GCF_900634415.1). NCBI lineage: Eukaryota > Metazoa > Chordata > Actinopteri > Perciformes > Bovichtidae > Cottoperca > Cottoperca gobio. The sequence continues at coordinate 13,578,814 of NC_041378.1, read as the reverse complement.
ATGTCAGCATTGATATAATAGTAAGTATATTGTTTAATCAATATACTGACACACAACATTTTCTATACATCTCTGCTTGCTGTAACACACAACAGTCCTGTTGTTCATTTGCAAATGGCAAACGTTTGTCTGTTTATCATTTAATTCTGGAAACGCTTGAAAATCAATTTCTTTGAAAACAATAAAAGAACAACACAATTTGCCTTGTAACGGCTTATATGAGATAATGAGACATTTGGATCTAATCAGCGCAGATGCTCAGTTCAACAGATTTTGAGTGCAGCCACACAAACATAAACATAAGCACACACACACACACGCACACACACGCACACACACACACACACACACAAAAGCCAAAGGCTCCGACTTCCCAAATTGTCCAACATGGCCGCACCCTTCACTTGCCTAATGTGTGAGCCACAGCTGGCTCCCTGAGGACAGGCTGCAGGGTGCTCTCATATACTCATGAAGAATTAATGTGTTTCAGTGTCTGTGTGTGTGTGTGTGTGTGTGTGTGTGTGTGTGTGTGTGTGTGTGCACATGTGCCTTTGTACTGTACATAAAGGTGGAACACGGTATTATCCAGTATTAGCCAGTTAGTGTGGTGTGGTAGCAGAACATTTGATTACAATGTTTTTTATAGCTGATTATGATGTGTTCTACCTTTCCATACATCCTCATGCAGCCAACATCAGCGATCTAAAAACACTGTTAAAGTGTGTAGGTGAATGCAAATAACGAATGAGATTGTTTTTACTTGTACTCTTGGTAGCAGTAAACTGTAACTGTGTATGCCTGCTAACAGGAAGCTGTCTACCTACTGGCTCTGAGAACTGCAGTGGACAGAGAAAGCGCTTTGTGAGGAATGAGATGGACCCCGGCTGGACTGAGTATATAATATATATAAAACACATTGATGGGTGGATTCATTTACATGAATTTTTCAGCAACAAAATCAAATTATTTTCCCTAATCTCAAAGTTACATTTTTTGAAAGTTTGAACTTTCATTACTTTATAATGATATTGACTCTTTTGTGTTCGTATATCTCTTTGTTGTAGTTTTTATTTTATTAATTTTTTCCTTTTCCTTGTTTTTTGTAATTGACTAGACGTCATTGTGAATGAGGGGCCCTCAACGATCTCTCGAGTACAAATAAAGGTTGAATGAATGAAATGCTCACTTGTTACCCTAAGCAGCTACTTAGCAAGAGTCACAGTGAATTATATACACTTCGTACTATATAAAAGATGCTTTTCATTCTTTGTCCCCAGATAGAGTTTAAAATTAAAGAACCAGTTGAATGTCAGGCGCTGGATTCTTGGAGGATTAACATTCTGAGAAATTCTGCGATTTCTGACATTTTTAAGCTCAGTTGATTGCTAATCTAATAATAGTGTCAGGACAACCTGTGCAACTGTGGGAATCCACATCTGTGAGTATAGTATGTTGTCATTGTTGAGGCTGTTGCCACAGAGATTTATTGGATGATTATGTGGAGATTTATCTGGCTGAGTTGGAACCTGACGTCTCTCCTGTTTAATGTTGTCAAAATGCCAGAATCGATACTTTAACATGAGCAGAGGTGAGACTCTTAGCTCTGCCATTGTAAATGTATTTAACAATCATCCAGAGGAATATTAAATGGGAAGTATGAACGTCTCCATTGACGACATGCAGTGACTAAACCTGAGGCTGAACTAAGCGGTAATGTCTGACGTTTCAGCTGTTGATGCCTGAGTCACTGGAACACACAGATAACTTTGTCTATCTGCTGTTATTGTGTTACTCTGTGTGGCCCAGACTGATATAGCATGAGGCTAACACAGTCCCATGACTGCTCAACACTGAAGCACATCAGCACAACAAGTCATTGTGCTGCCAGGGGATCTAGTGCAGGTAAATAAAAGGGATAAGTGTCATCTGGTGGAGAATATAACATTTTACGTACATTTCAATGTTTTGATAATGTTTCCAAATAAGCATTCAACTCTGTTCCAGTTTTATTATTTCATTAGACCATCCTAACTGTAATGACCAGGTGTGGGAATGCAGTCAGGAAAAGACAATAAAGATACAATGATCAAAACAAAACATTTGAGTTGCATTTAAACGTTAACATGTTACATCTCATTTACATAATGTGACATATGAGGGAGTGGTATTTTCTTTCTGACAGTGGAGAGATGAAGTGAGGAGTGGCCAAGTGAAAGCGTTTGTGGCTATAAGAGACGTGCTTGGCTACAAGCCGACTGATTTACTTAAACTTCACTACGGCCTGCAGCTGCTCCTGCGTGCACCTGAGGACCAAAGACAAGAAAAGGTAACTTCGTCTTAATTTGACCTGTGGCAGCTTCTGTGGATCAGAACCAAATAGGTGTTGTGCATCCAATACTAGATACAAGTACAAGTGTTCTGAGTTTGAGGTTATGTTCTTCTGTAGAGCGAAATGTGTGTACAGTGCAATGTTGCACTAAATAGGTCATTGAATTTGACGATAATTTATATAAATAATTATAACATGTGATTTAATTTGCTTTAAAACATTAACAATTCTTTTTTTTGCAAGTAACACCTATAATAAAACATATTTTATGTGTTGAGTTGTATTTCTTAGGTAATAACAAACATTAAGAAGTAGAATAAAATAGCAGGACCAGGCAGTTAGATCATTTTGTAACAGTCATTTAATGTAAAGTTGCAAGAACAGCTATATATTAGTGATAGGGCCTGGACACCAAAGAATCATTGTTACTGCACATTCCTCTCTAAGTGAGTCTTTGGTATAACCCTGAGTCAATATGCCATTATGTTTCTGCATGCTTCCTATGGTCATCATTCAATTAGTACACTCCATGAAATCTAATAAGCATCAGTTAACAATGTACATCTATTATCTATATGGAGACAGACAGTCATAGTGCACCATTTGCTGATACTTTGACATCTTGAAAAGCAGTAGAGTCCTCTGGTGGTCACCTCGAGAACTATTTCCTCTCTCTGTGGCTCAGTTCTGTAATATGTAAAAATAAATGTTTTAGTGATTTTGTAGTTTTAGTTTGGTAGTCTGTTATCTCTCAGCACATTTTGGTTTTCTTCTGTCTTTAGTTTTCTGTGTTTGTTAAGTCCTCAGAGACTAAAATACATCAAATAAAAGTGCACTTGATCTTGTTCTGGCAGGCAGCATGGATGTAAGTACCTCATCAAATTCTCAGATCTCTACACCGGTAAGAATGTCAAATCATTGCAGCATGTTTCTCCGCATTTTACATCTAAATATAAACGCTTAAATCTTTGCTTGTGTCAAACGGCCGTGTTTGCAACTGCAAGGTGGTGTCCTCCATCCTATCCACCCTCTCTCTTCCTCGTATCTCTGTCCTGGCCCCTGACCCTTCTCTCTCTCCATCTCCCCCCTCTCCTCCCCCCTCTCAGCATTCTGACGCTCTGTGTGGCAGCTGCCCGTCCTCTGGTTCTGCCCCACAGACTAACAGCCTTTGGCCGAGCCTGCCGCAGCCTGGAGCTGGGTTCCCTGGGTGGACAGGACAGCCCACCCAGCCTGCGCCGTGCTGGGCTGGCCAGCCAAACACTCCCTGCTGGAATGGGACACAACCAGGTGCGGTCTCTGTCCCTGCACCGACTGCATTTCCAGCTCAAGCCATGACACCAGCCCCTGCACCTACAGCATCCATTGTCCCAGCTCCAGCTCCGGCTCCAGGTCAGCCCTGCCAGCCTTGCTGGGCAGGCACCCAGTACCAGCCTCCGCAGTACCAGCCTCCCCAGTACCAGCCTCCGCAGTACCAGCCTCCCCAGTACCAGCCTCCCCAGTACCAGCCTCCCCAGTACCAGCCTCCCCAGCCACAAGCTCCTATTCAAGCTCAAGTCCCAGCTCCAGCTCCAGTCCCAACACCTGCTCCTGCTGCCAGCATCCGCCCAAATGTACCAGGATGGCCTGCCCAACCTGGCTGGCCTTATAACCCAGGACAGTCAGGGTGGCCTGGACAGAGTCCATCTATCGCACCTCCACACTGGCTTCCACCCACATCTGGACCTCTGGTGAGTAAAATGAAAAGAATCTGACTTTCAATCTTCATTGCTAATATACAGGAAAAACAGAGACCTAAAGAGAAGGATAAGGATACTGTAGATGCAAAAATACTGATGAATGCTATGTTTGATCACTGGCTGCTTTATAACTCCGGTGGTTTTAATGTTATTCTCTCTCTCTTGCTGTTTAGAGCGTGCCATACAACTTGAACCTGGCCCGAGGGGTCTATGATAAGATGATGATGACCATCTTGGGCCATGTCAAACCTAATGCTAAAATGTAAGCTTACTTACATTTACTTAGATCATTTTCTGAACCATTCTTTTTCCTATATACAATATTAGACACTACAGGTGAATAGGGAACATTTTCTGACTCACAGATATCAACATGAAACTTCCTCAGTTGATTACTTCTAATAATAATAATAATATTTTTGTATTACATTTTCTGAAATGTTCTGTTTAAATATACAAAAGAGGCATTATCTTATTAAATATGTGCTAATTTGCATACATTTCCAGAACAGCACATTTGAACATTGGATAAAGCCAGGCTCAAAATTCTTGTTTCATTTTGTTGACATATTAGAGTTACAGGTTTTTGCAGAGGGAAGTTTGTATCCCTCCATAATTCAGAACTGCAATAAAAATGTTTTCCCATGTTTTTAGTAATACAATGTTCTATAAATCAGGCTATGAATGATATATGAACAAACACCTCAGTGAAAACCTTCAGAATACAGATAGGAATGAAACTGGAAAGTTTGGTGAGCGTAAGTGCTACTGAAGGCGAGATTTCTGTCTCGGAGTGTAATAATAAAAAAAGAGAAAATGCCCTTTAAAAATATATGTATTGTATTATACATTTTCTTTAATTAAAAGTCTTCTGAAATAGTATGTTTAAATATGTAAATGAGGCATTATTTAATGCTAACTTTTGGTGAATTTAGGAGAAACCTAAAGACGCAAAAGGACAAAGTTATTAAAATAACTCCTTAATGTGTATTCCACTGGTCTGATAGAAGAATTGTTATGGAAGCAAAATTGCCCAAATTCTCTAAATTGACCAGTAAATGATAATAGTGTAGTGTCTCATATTGTTATATTTTAGTTTCAAAATACAAAAAAACTATACAAATCTGACCAGTTAGTGAAGGACAGAAAAACAGCAGACAAAAGAGACAATACAATGTCAATGACAGTCAATGCTTTGCTCTTCCACAGGTTCACAGTGAACTTTCTGAGAGGAACCGACATCGCCTTTCACATCAACCCCCGCTTCAGTGAGGCGGGCAAACAGGTGTTAGTCCGTAACCACAAACTGGGTGAGCGCTGGGGCCCGGAGGAGAGGGACCTGAAAGGAGCCTTCCCCTTCGCTCTTGGGAGCCCGTTTGAGGTGAGTGTAAGAAAGATCAAAATCAGACTGAGCAGCAGATTGAAAAGCGCTGTTTAAAGGGACAGTTACACCCCAAAATAAAAAATACATATTTTTCCTCTTACCTGTCGTGCTTTCTTTTATTAATCTTGGTTGTTTTGGTGTGAATTACAGAATGCTGGAGATATTGGCCACAGAGATGTCTGCCTTCTCCAATATAATGGAACTAGATGGCACTCGAGTAGTGAGTGTAATTCGGTTAAGAAAATAGTTCCCACATGAAACTTCTCAGAACAAGGTCTGTGGATTATCTTGAGTAATTCGGTCTTGATTTCTGGAAAGATACTTTGCTGTTGAGTTTTCTTTGGTGCTTTGACGACCACAAGCCGAGTGTCATCTAGTTCCATTATATTGGAGAGAAGGCCTTATATGTATGACTGATATCTCCAACACTCGGCAGCTCACACTAAAACTATCTAGATTAAAAAATAGTACTGGCAGAAAAAATATATATTTTTGATTGTAGGATGAACTGTCTCTTTAAAGCTGCTCTGTGTAGCATGTTAAATGATTACCACATTCATTTGTAAACATACGCTCTCCTGAAGCAAAGTGTCTGCTGCTACTAATCCACCTTTCTGCTTTATAACACAAATAAAAAACATAAACAGAAGATACTAATCGTTTTCACCAACTGTCTCCTTCGTGTGTTAAGACGTTTACAATTATATGTTGATGTTTCAAAATCCTACACGTGGTAACTGACTCTAGGTCACTTTCTCACGGTTAATGTCAGGCTAACGTTTGGAAAAGTCGTTTGTGCAAGCGGGTCCTAGATAAGGGAAGTGCTGCACTGCAGGAAGACTCCTGGAGGTCAGTTGGGGTCTCATGTTCCTCAATAACATCATTAACAATTATGCTTTACAGGCATTGCCAGGAGGTTACTGATCTCTGTGTCCTTGTGTACTGACAACAATAACAACTAGACTTTTACTTCAGTCTTAGTTTGTATTTTTGAATTAAACAAATAAAAAGTTACATTTTTATTCTAATGCATCTCTTTGGGGGGGGTCTCCAGTTAGAAGATTTGACGCAGCAGAATGACTCTTCCTAAATTAAATCAAGATAAAACAAGTTTTTTTTTTTTAATGGGCGCTACATCATACATCACACCACTTCACATTCTCGATGGAGGTAGTACATCATTCTTGTTGTGCTCTGTTCCAGATGAAGATCCTGTGCACTCCCGAGGCGTTCAGGGTGGCAGTGAACAACTTCCCGCTGTTTGAGTTCCGACACCGAGTCAGAGAGCTCAACCAGATTGACAGAATCAACATCCTGCACGATGTCGTCCTCACCTTCGTCAATGTGGAGACACTTGCATAGGAAGCAGCACATTATTACTCAACACATGAAGCACACAGACGTGTATGAGTGTGATGTAAATGCAGACAGAGACACATATACAAATGTCCATACACACACACACATCTACAGGCTTCATCTTGCATCTATAGCTTGGAACTTTACAATTTATTTATCATGATGCTTAAAGATCGAACAAATAATTGTGTTAGCACGTGATGCAATATTAATTATATTAGCTGAGCTCATTGTATAATATTCCACTTCCTCGCTCTATAGCTAACCATTTAATACACAGAGCTTGTTTTCCTCAATGTAGATGATACTGTATTATTGTGTACAATACTTTCTATTATATTAAATTGCTACTAACTGAGAATTATACATGTGCTATTATTGCCAAAACAACAAACAATATGGTTTATTAGATGTCCATTAGGGTTGTTAATTTAGTGATTCTTAAATCAAATGAAGAGTCTAAACTCTGGTTCAATGTTTTCATTGTTTATTTTCTAAGAAAGCTTAAAGAAGAACAGTGCAACATATTAAACAACAATCTCAGTAGAATGACAGACTAACAGACTAGTTATGATATACAAAAAGAAATGAGAACCTGCTGTGACACCACCCTAATACAAATGATACACTTCATTCTTAGAGCCTAACAGGTTCAACAGAAAATGGTTCATTCTGTCCTTTAATTGAAACAATGAAGCGTGCAGCCTCTAGGGGATGCTAATGGATTTCAAAACATAACCATCTTTAACATAATCACTTCAACAGTGACTTCACAGGATGCATTTTATGGCACCAAATACAGTTTTTAACCAACATCAACCTACATCTTTTGACTCCTTCACTTCATGTAACTCCATCCTCTTTGTCCTTCTAGTGTCTCTCTTTGTAACTATGATTGAATACACTTATGAAATGTGATTGTAAAAAGTAGAAAACAGACAAAGAAGAGCTATGGCAACTTAAAAAAATATAATAATAATAATAATAATAATAATAATAATAATAATAATAATATGGCAACCTTTTAAAACTTCACTGTACAACACTCATTCAACCTTCAATTCTTTCAGCTTCTCCAACTATAATGACACCTCATCTGCATTCAGTCCATAAATAAAAGTTACGAAAGATCTGTGCTAATAACAAGAGTGCGATGCACAGTGCATGTGTCTGGCTCCCATGTGTGCGTACATACACGTGGCAAACATCAGTCCTCACGTCTTGGTGTCTAGTCTCCTCTCCACAGACTTCAGCAGCAGCTCGGCGTACTGCTCCAGCAGAGCCAGGGCCTTGTCTCCGTCACCTTTGACCCCTTGGTCCACTTTGGGCCCTTCGACCTGTTGAGTGGGGCGAGGCAGAGAGTGCAGCTCAGCCTTGACCGTGAACAGGGCGTCAGACAGGATGCCCCTCATTTCTTGCTGATCTTCACAGGGCTGCTGGTCACATTGTAGCACCTGGTGTTAATGAACACATACATATGAAAAACAGAACTTTAATTCAAAACATTTTGAAACTCGGTTGATTACTTAAAGGCAGAATGACGATGATTTGACGGTTGATGTTTGTAAACAGCACATTCAAAGATGGCCCCTCCTCCCCGGCAAAACAAAACCCAAGGTAACAGTCAAAAGTAGTTAGTACATTCTCACATGTGAACCAGTTTGTCATTTATGCTTAAAAAAACCCAACTCAAACAAATAATGAGTTATCAAAGTATTTGCAGCTTTCTGTTGACCCATTAATGCAATTATTGTTTCAGCTCTATAATAAAGTACAAATGTATGGAGACGAGATGTGCAAAGAGCAGCATCCATACATTCAAATTGACAAAATGGTGCATTAAAACAAGATGAATGATTTTAAAATGACAAAAATATCAACAGTAATATCTATTTATATATGCAATGTATGACAATAAGAGGGATATGAGGGTGACAGCATTAACAAGCATAACACATGTGAGCAACTATCTCTATCTATTCCCCTTTTATCTTCACACACACACACACACACACACACACACACACACACACACACACACACACGCACACACACACACACACACACACACCATAGTGTAGAGCATGGCAGTTCTCCTCAGACTGTTGTGAAGCTCCGTAGCAGCCTGCCTACAAGTTTCCAAGGTGATGGAGTGATCTGCAGAGAGAGCAGCATGTGGTAAATCTGAGTGTTCACAAAGACACCAATACTGTACAGTTATCGAGCGAAGTAGGCACACAGTAAATGTTGAGCAAAAGGTTAAAGACAAGGAAAAACTTGGTATGGGAAAAGAAAGTACAGAAAAGAACACGCGAGGAGGCTGCTGTACAAAGCCAGAGAGCAGTAGCTGTGTGAGCGGTGGAACTGAGAAAAATCATTTTCACAGTTTATATCCTCCGGCAAAGCACAGTTGTAGGTACACATATGGACCGGGTATCACTTAATGGCATTTACGGTGTCTGTGTTATGAAATTGAAATTGAAATGAAATCTGTTGCCTTGGTGAGGCAGTTATCATCCGCAGAACAGCGGGCACAGAAGCGTGAAAGACAGGATGAGGAAGTTATTTTAAGATTCATCTCAGCATTTGAACTCTATTAGATACTTAATTTTTTACTGAGGAAGTGAGCAATGTGAGGGGAAAAACAATCTGCAGTGAGTTCAGTTAGCTGAGGAACTATGTATCACAGCATAATGTTAAATAATAGGCCATTACTGCGTTATCGTCACAAGAGATCGTTGATGTGTGGAGATGACGCTGCAATCTTTCTATTAGATTATCAGGTTCAACATCCTGTGTGCAGGCATGACATGGAGGACATGAGGAGTCCAAAAGAAAAAGGGTTGATCCTTGGCGTGAATGTGTTAAAGCAAATTTTATAGCAATTAGCTGTTTGGATATTGATGTGCGGAATATCGAGCCTGCAGCACAAAGTCTGGGTGTTTTCCTCAAAATCAACCAAAAGAGTTCAAAACTTTCCACACATTTGGTCAACCATCTTATCTTTTACTTAGTCTTAGTCCCTTGTCAAATGTCCTCGTGAGTTTTTATCATATTTAATCAACCGTACCCTGTTTTTATTTAGTCTTATCTTAGTCAAAGAAAAACATAGTTATTTTAGTAGTTTTAGTCTATAAAGCTGTTGACGTTTCAGTCTTTTGAACAATACTTCCCTCGTCCTCTCATCTGTGGACTCACCCGTGTAATCACAGAGTTGACAGCAGGAGGGCACAGAGACAGACGGAGGAACGTGAGACAGACAAGCAGACTGACAGACAGGTCTGAAGGCAGAGGGCGAGCAGTGTGAAGAAATGCAGTGATGGAGAGGAGGAACGGTAGCGACGGACAGGTTGATAAAAGAGTTCTGTGAAGCAAGACCTGGCTGGGGATCAGCGCTCGATGTGCGGGCATATTCGGGCACCAGATGGTACTCTTTGGCCACAGCCACCTGTAATGGATCTCTGCCACTGGGAAGAAAATGTGAAAAATGCGTGTCAGTTTTAAAAACTTCTCAAACAAAATGCAGCAACATTTTTGAAAGTGGTGTAAAAAAAAAAAAGAAATACGTACCTCTCTGAAACGGAGTCTCTCTTCTGCCTCACTGGTAATAAACTTGGCAAAGAAGGATCCAAACTTAGAGACAGTTTCTTGCCCAGTGCTGAAGACAAATAGATGTAGACAAAATCACACACAGATAATCTACGATTTAGTTCCTCACTTGTGCGTTTATGTGTCACAGGTACAGCATGTGGCTGCCTGTCTAACCTCTGTTTCCTGGAGTAGGTGTTAAGTCACATCCAGGGTCGGCAGTTAGAGCAGAAGCCCTCATCGGCATTACGTCCAGGCAGAGGCTGCGGCGAGGGCTGAGAGGCTGTTTGGGAAGCGGGATGCGGGAAGGCGGTAAGTTCTGGGTAATAGGAGAAGGTGGATCTCTATCTGTCCGAGGGGGAGGAGTCGGAGAGGGACTGTTTGGTAGAGGACATGTTAAGAGGGAGGATGCTGATGAGACATTATAGGAGAAAGTGGTGGCGGGAGACGAGGTGAGCAAGGGAGGTTCAACCCCGAGCTCCCCACACAACCTCCTGCCCCTGGGGAGAGATGGGGAGCAAGGTGGAGTGCCGGCCTGGACAACATCTCCCAGAGAGGTGGAGCGGCTGCTTTTGGCCATGGAGCTGGCAGTGGGGTTCATGTAGGAGTGGAAGTGTTTCAGTTTGGGGCTCTCCCAGGGCAGGGGGGACCGCGGAGTTTGGGGCGACCCAGAGGACGGGGAAGAAAAGTGGAAGGAAGGCTTTGGACTGTCCTGATCCAGGAAAAGCTCCTGAAGTCTCTTGCGCAACTCCATTTGGTCACCAGAGGGCACAGGGGAGTGAGGAGCTGGAGAAAATGGAGAAGTGGAGATTTGTTTTTAGAAAATTGAAGTATATTTAATCCTGTTGTATCTAATTGTTAGGATTCAACTGGATGACATTTTAGTTTTTACATCATATAAATGTATGATTGCCAATTCCAGGAAATTAGTCAGAGTAACTTATTTTTCCCAGAAGAGTGAAAAGCACTCTTGAGGCAGTTAAACTGTCTCACAATGTACACCTAATGGAGCTCATTGAATGATCTCACCTGAATAATACAGAAATACATAGTTATAAAATGACACAATGATGATGAAACGTACAGTCTGAGGCCAGGTTCTGGGCAGAGTGTGATTTCTGTATACATGTGTCCAGCAGCAGTGAAGCTTTAGACGGAGGGTTGGACATCCTCCACAGTTGGGACCCTGAAGTCTTTCTCCTCTTCAGGGGTCTAAAGATAAGAGCACCATCTGAAGCATCTGCCCTGCTGAGAGGGAACACAGCAGCTTTAACATCACTTCACACAACAATTCAGTCAGAAAAAAGCCAGTTGTGTTGATTTATGTTTTCATTTTCTTTTGCATCTGTGCTTCATTTTGGCTACACTGTAGTAAGTTAGTCTTATTTATTTGCATGTGCATAATTACATTAGATGAGAGTTCAGTTTCGCCCTGCTTTAGTTTATCCTTATCCATTATTCATTTGTAAGTAACAACACGATTTGTAGCACAGAAATGTGCTGGTAATACATAATAGCCTGGTGTGACCTCATGAGTCTCCAGTTTGTTAAGTATTACATTGCATTCTGGTCAAGTGGACTTATAAATGAATAATAATATGAAATAATAATAATTATTTTTTTGCAAACAAGAGGACGTTTTGTGCTTTTTTGATCTTTTGTATTCATGATTCATTAATCCAAGTCTGCCAAAGCAGCACTTGTGTAAAAATAAACCCATGCAGCTCGTAGACCGTGCTTTCTTCTTACTCTGGACCCTCATTCCTGCCAGGGGACACAGGGGCATTGTCTTCCGTAGATCTGCTCTGGCTGTCTTCCATCAAGGGCCGTACTTTTGACACAGGGGGCTTAGCAGAGTGGCTGCCTTGTTCTTTTCCTTGCACTTTGGCAAAAAGAGACATGCTCCTACACAGAGTGAAGCAATTACATGATTAGGGGAGCAGGTGAGTCCAAAACACAAGATATTATTCTACAGTAGAGTTAATGGAATAGTTGTGGGTATCAAATATTGCTTTTTTCTTTGCACAGAGAGAGAGGAGAAGATCGATGCCACGCTCATGTCGGTGCACTAAATGTGAAGCTACCCCTAGGAGCCGGTTAGCTTAGCTGGGAACTGGGAATGGTAAACAGCTAGCCTTGCTACCTCCTGTGCTCCTTATCTCCAGTTAACCACATGTTTTTACAATTCGCTTTTTCTACATGCTAATTGGTAAACCTTAGAGGTGCAGGTTGGTGCTAGCTGTTTCCTGTCTTTGTGCTAAGCTAAGCTAAACAGCTGCTGGTTGTATACATGTTTAGTTGTACAGTCATGAGTAGGGCTGTAACAGTTTGTGTACTCGTGCAGAACCTTCATGGTACGGGAGTCACTATCCGGTGCAGACTACACAAATGATCCCCGAAAACCTTTAGCCATACGTCGTTAGCAACATGTGGTTATTCGGGTTCCCAGTCAGCTAGAACAGCATGGCAGAAAGAGTTCTGTAACGTACACTGTAAGACAAGGACGGTGTGCGCGTTGCTCCACCGTTGAAGGTTACGTGAGTGGAAACAATGCACAAGTTTTATTTTTTAATTATTCAATTTATTTTGCATTTTCAATTTCAAAGCATAATATATTTATTTCAGTTTTATAGCCTATTGTGACCTGTTGCCTTCTGGGAGGATTCTGTCTGTGTGACACGTGCTCTACTGTCTGTTCAAAATAAATGAAAGAAACGTATCCTTTTACGTTATATCCTATTTGTTTAATCTGTAAATGCAAAAACGATTTTACGGGAGGATTATATGCTGGACTATTTCATTGCCAGGAGCAGTTGCCAGGCAACCAGAAGGGACTCCATGAAGACACTGGTAATGAAATGCTTTGGAGCTGTTTTCAGATTTTGTGCTAAGCTAAGCTAACCGGCTGTAGCTTCATCCTCCTATTTATCTTTTCATGTAACTCTCTGCAAGAAAGCGAGTAAGGATGTTTCTCAAACTATTCTTAAAACCAAAACGTTTGTTTACAGTTAAAGGCTTGCTGTACATTTAATGGTAATACAAAATAAAATGTAAAGATTTGCAAGGACAAAAAAAAAAAAAAACTTCCTACACACATAAAATAGATAACAATGTATTTTTAAAGTGACAGCTTGGCTGGATCAGGAGGGTACACACAGATGGTTTAGCAGAGCAGTGTGCGTGATTCCACATGGGTTTGTAATTATAGCTGTGAATCCACACTGGTCTGAAGTGGTCAACAGTACCTGTTATTATGTCCTCTGGCCAGGAAGCGTGAAGACATACTGAGCCTGGGGACTCTGCTCTGCTCAGCTGTACACACACAGCAAGTGTTAGAAACAAAACAAAAGGGAAAATGGAGACAGTGGCAGAGGGAGAAGAAACACACAGTGACAGAGAGAAAAAGAATGAGAAACAGAAAGGCTCATCAATATTGTCTCCTTGCATTTAAAGGAAAAGTTGAACATTTTGGGAAATAAACATATTCATTGCTCACTAATTAGCATGTAAAAAGTGCAAAAATAACAAGTTGCGTATTTACGGTGTGTTATGTACTGAACTACTTATATTAGAGAAAGAAAGAAAATGTCAAACTACTGCATGTGATGTGTTCGTCTTCTCTTACCCAAGCTGCAGCTCTCTTCCAGCGTCTCAAAGTTTTGTTTGTGAAAATCTTCTTGACCGCGGTCAACAGTGTCAGTCACTCTCCTCAGAGCCTCGTCCATACTCGTCATTTCTGCCTTCTGCTCCTCTCCGTCTCTCTCTTCATTCTCCTCATCAGAGCTGTCCTGGCTCATGAACTCCACATCTGCAGAATATGAAAGCGTTAAAAAGAGACTAAAGTAAGAGAGAAAACAACCTTTTCCAAACCCTCATTGACCTTGGTACATCTACTGCATGCATACAGCAAGTAGGCACCAGATAATCCTTACCAAATGACCAGCCAGAACACTTGAGGCTCATGTGTATTATCTCACATATTTCTATCAGAAACTGAAAAAACCTGCAAATCCAGCACTTGACACACTTAGAGAAGACATGTCTAACTTGAAATAGAAATGTAGACAGATAAAGAATACTGAAATATAGCATACACGTGTGACTTTGATATCTATTTAAAATTCATTAGACCTTTGTTTTATTCAAGCTCACTCTTCTATTGAACAAAAAAGAAAATCCTTCACTGAAAGCTGCTTTGTGTAAATATTTGGCATGATTTTAGCAACTGAAATTAAAGATTTAATTCTAATTCTAATAATTTAAACTTTTATTCATTTTAGTTTGCAAAAGAAATGGTCCTGCTGAGATATGTGGTGTCTTGGTCAGAGAGAAGCACCTGATAGTACCACTGAGGGGTGCTGAAGTCGGAAATGTTAGAACTATGCACCTACAGAAGTGGCTTCAAATTATAATCTTCACTTGTTTTGTGCCCTTGTGTTCTATCAAAAGTAAATTATTAAATTCAATTATTATTGTGTATTGCTTGTTTTGTTATAATGTGTTTTACTGTCATCAGAGTAAGACCTCACCGGGGACACTGTCCGGGCTGGAGTCCCTGCTGTCGTAGCCCAGAGAGCAAGCACTGTCCGGGCTGCGGCTTTCCTTGCTCTCACTGCGGATCCCTCGCCCTTGCATGCTGCAGCGCTGCTCCTTCACCATGTAATCACTGACGTATGAAAACAGAGAGCGGTGGAAACAATGAGAAACAGAGGGAGGAGGGACACAATAAAACCAAGAATAGAAAAGCACTTTTGTTCTCTTTCAGCGTTATTGTGATCACTGGAGTGAAAGCATTGTGTAGAGTAGGGAATTTACCTGCCCTGCAGACTTTCATCGGCCCTCGCTCTCCTTAGGGTACAGCACGACTCCGTCAGTCCCCCTGATGTCCTTGGATGGGTGTGAGGACATCCAGGCAGCATGTGGCCAGCGACGACTCCTCTTGGCTCTCTCCTCCAACTGCAGCTGCAGAAAACGAGGTGACTTAGCAGTGCAAACACACACACATGGATCCATATAGACAGCTCCCTCTTGCTCTCCCTAAGACATACAAATCCATGCATACATTGGGCTCCTGCTGGCTGGACGTGCTCCGTCTGTCTCTGTCATGAGGGGGGCAGTTGGGGTTTTTCTTGGGACCAAAGGTCTCCAGCTGTCCTCAGGTCCAGCATGGATTTCACCTTCAGCTCCTGAGTGCCCAAACGATGAGACCAGCGCCTCCGAGGACGTCGAGAGGAGTCAGGTGTGACCTGGTTGACGACTTCATGCTATAAAAAGATGCACAGAAGATGTACAAGTTGACACAGTGACCCACCAATTCTCTTGTAAAAGACTTGAATGAAAAATGTCATGCAGCAGTTCTAGAAAATGAAAGTAAACAAGTAGGTGGTTGAGGTTGTGTGATCTACTTTTTAGTACCCACACTTTGGATTTCACATAGCTTTTTATCATTTTTAAGACTCAGCGGGGTAATCCCCCCCCCGGTGCATCACAGAGGATTTAATCTCATGTGTGGTAGAGTGAAGCCCAAGATCCTTAAGCCAATTTAGTCCTTCTGAAGCACTGACTAAAACGAAAAGAGACAGAAGACTGGAGCAGCAGCTGAGTTGTTCATCAACTGTCTATTCTACATACGTAAAGCCTGTAGTGATTATCACCTCCAGGCGTAAGCCTTAATGGGATCATGTGTTTGATCGTGTGTCTGCCTACGGCTAAGCTTGCATACTACTGGACCCATCTGCCTAATATCTCTTGTGCACAGAAATGTATAACTGTATGCTCAAGGACCTGTCGTGGTTGTTATGAATTAGAATTTTTGAAAAACCTATTTATTGACTGTGTTTTACCGTCATTGACCGCTGACTTCTCACACTTCTTAACCGGCCGGTCAGGGCCGCAAGTGAATCTTGGATTATGAAATTGTTTCTGTCCAGATTTATAAATTCTAGTTACACATTTATAAAGTATTTGTCAGGAACTGAATTAAGGGGAAACATTGTGTAGTGTTAGGTTGTTGGTGCTGTACTTTACATCCCATTATTGGGATGTACTTAGCATGAAATAATATTGGAACACACAATATTACATAGTGCATTATAATGAATTCCAACATTTTGCTAAATATGACCCTTCGAAACATGTGATGAAAAGCGTTCATCGCACTCTTCCCACTTTGTTGTCTATCATCCTCATCATTCTTTACAAAACATGTTTCCTGCCCGGTTTTTAAAAATGATTGGATGGTGCAATGACAATTGGCTTCACATTTTATATTTCTAATACTAAAGCATTAAAAAAAAGCTTTTTGTAACGTTGGCTATTTCGTTGAAACTGATGAAAGTATTTTCACGTTGAATATATCACCAACCTTTGTCAGCTCCCAGTCCTCCTGACCTTCATCAGAGCCACCTGTTGTATGAAAGACCACAATAAGTATAAGCTTCATAATAATGAAATAATACTTGTTTGATGTCTGGATAGTTTTGTCTTAATGAAAAGCTGCCCTCCACAGAGAGAATAAAGGACTATTACAAATGGCAGATACTCTCCAACATGTAGTCGCCACAGTCAGCACAACGTTTCTAAATCAGACAGTACCCGTGTCCTCCTCTGCATGGCTGCTGTCAGAAGACGTATTGTCTGCGATGTCTGCGATGTCTTCTGGGTCGTCGGTCTCCGCTCCGTCCTCCTCCTCGTTCTCACTGTCAGAGGACAGTCCAGCCAGCGTGGGGGCACTATACACGTCTCGCCTGGAATAACACCGTCAGACAAAATGATGAGCATCCTGTGAGTATTCTGGCTGTCTCTATACTTATCATCAGGTCTATGGTATGAATATTAAAAGTTCCAGAGGAGTTAAAGGTGGCGTTGTGTCGTCACCTGAGACTGGGGGTCTTGCAGGATGGAGTGCTTGGATTTTTTCGGAGCTGGCACAGCCTCTCTCTCATGCTGATTGTCAGTTCTGGAGCCAGTTGCCACACAAAGATACAGCTGGGAGATAAAAGCATTCAGGCATTAAAAATTTAACATTTAATTTCAGCTTGACTATTGAAACTGTGTGCAAATACATTTCAGCACTCATTTCCTCTGGCAGCAGAGGCTGAAGATGATTTATGTGGTTTTCCACAGTAGTTTTATTCCAGTCCACTATTTAGGGTATATATTTGGATGTCTTCTTGTTATTAGAGCTCTAATTTTAAATATAGAACTAATGCGTGTTATCTTTTTAGAAATACAACTGATTTATAATAGTATAAATGCTGGATTCAGGTAGGGAATGAGCCCTTACCCCAAGTGAAGGAGTTCAAGTACCTCGGGGTCTTGTTTGCGAGTGAGGGGACGATGGAGTGAGAGATTGGCCGGAGAATCGGAGCAGCGGGGGCGGTATTACAGTCACTTTACCGCACCGTTGTGACGAACAGAGAGCTGAGCCAGAAGGCAAAGCTCTCAATCTACCGGTCGATCTTCGTTCCTACCCTCACCTATGGACATGAAGGCTGGGTCATGACCGAAAGAACGAGATCACGGGTACAAGCGGCCAAAATGGGTTTTCTCAGACGGGTGGCTGGCGTCTCCCTTAGAGATAGGGTGAGAAGCTCAGCCATCCGTGAGAGACTCGGAGTAGAGCCGCCGCTCCTTTACGTTGAAAGGAGTCAGTTGAGGTGGTTCGGGCATCTAGTAAGGATGCCACCTGGGCGCCTCCCTAGGGAGGTGTTCCAGGCACGTCCAGCTGGGAGGAGACCCCGGGGAAGACCCAGGACTCGGTGGAGAGATTATATCTCCTCACTGGCCTGGGAACGCCTCAGGATCCCCCAGTCGGAGCTGGAGGATGTGGCCCGGAGAAGGGAAGATTGGGGTTCCTTACTGGAGCTGCTGCCCCCGCGACCCGACCCCGGATAAGCGGTAGATGATGGATGGATGGATAAATGCTGGATTGTCTCCAGTAGACTCCAGATTACTGGAGTCTAAGTGAATCCAAGGACTGTTTCTTTTCACTTATTATTATTCTTCTCAACAATATGGATCACTTTTATATTTTATTTTGTATATATAAAAAATGTTTCCCCCTTACACACAATCATACACATAATGACACATGCCATATTTAACAGACTTCCCTGTAAACACTGGGTAATTACACTAATTTAAGTCACAAATTACACGACTGTTCCTTTAATTGTTGTACCTGTGAATTCACTAATGTTTTGTTTTTGCACCAATAAAAAAGGACTGTTTCTTACCTGTCCCCTGACGCAGAAATCAAATGCTTGCAGTCGTTGGTAAACTTCAACCCAGTGACAAGCTCTGCAAAACAAAATATATTTCGATGCTAGTTCAATTCTGGTTCCTGGCCATTGCAGGTGACAGATTCCCTGCTGATATAAAGACGTGATTTACTCGCAGTTCAGATTGACAACATAAAATGTGTGTGTGAGGTGCAGGTGGGTTCCATTACCAGAGTGTCCATCCATCGTGGCGACACACTCCCCAGTGTAGAAGTCAAAGAGGCTGATGTTTTTATCGGAGCAGCTGGTGGCAATGTATTGACCTGACGGATCGAGCTGAACCTGCCAGGACAGAGGACAAAAAGGTCAATACACTGTGTCTATATAGGAAGGGAACATCATTAGGAGTGTGATCTGTGAAGAAACGTGTTACCCTGAGCAGACTGCCGTCCTCACTCAGTGAGCCCTTGTAGAGTTTCTTCTGCTTGCCACTGCTGATGTTGAAAATCCTGCAGTCAGTAGGGGAGAAAACCAGTTTTTGTTTCCCATTGCTAACCTCACGGTCATTCATAAAACACACACACGTCCACACACTCACCTGATGCAGCGGTCCTGACAGCCGACAGCAGCGTACGTGCAGGTGGGGTCCACACTCATGTCGTACAGCGTGGTCTTCCTCACCATGTGGTGAGAACGCCTGAACTCTGTACCTCTGTCAGTCTGTGAAACAAAAAGAAACGCGCTCAGGTCCGTGCTGAGGAGGAGGGCTGCTGTAGCTTTAGCATTAGAGTACATAAGATACAAAATACAGCATTCCATACACAACCTATGATATCAGAGTCATACAGTTAGTGTATTGGGCATTTCATTCTGTTTCAGAAACCTTCATGGATTGACTTACTGAAAATAGCTGAATGAATAACGTTGGAAAGAAAGTAGCAAACTTCAGATATCTGAAAGTTACAGGGATCAGTTGAAATCATTTTTTCGTGTCATGCACACAAAGTGCCTCACTCTATAATATCCTGTCTTCTCACCCAAGCTTGGCAAAAAAAATCTGCTACAAAAAAAGTTCTCTTCCTGAAGCACAACTCAAGTTTTTTGCAGTCATCCAGCCAAAAGAAATCATAAATGGAGGTAATTCTACAAAGAAAAGCGCATCCCTTATGTCCTCATAGACAGGACAGTAAAACAAAAAGTCTCAATTTCACCTCACGCAACAAACAAAGTCTGTCCTTAATGCAATATACGTATATTTATAATATGTGCATATTAAAAGTAGCTTTATACAAATAGTTGATATCCTTAAAATGCATGAGAGGCAGAACATTAAGTATTTGCCTCGGTTGAAGTTTGGTGGAATGAATACTTTTTGATGTTAAGACCGTAGAAAATCAGTCCTTGAAAACACCAAGCACAATAACAGGCAGCATCAAAGATGCTCGTTTACGTTGTGCGGGGAGCACAGGCCTGTCACAACAAGTTTCTAAAATGAACACTCCATAAAATGTCTGGATGCTGAGGAGAGGTTTTACTGAAGACTAACAAGCCATTGTTTATTGTGCTCTACAAAACTTAATGAGTCACTGCAGTGGCCTGAATTGTGTCTTAAGTTTACAAAGAATGTTGTAACTTATGCAACTCGGACCAACATACAATTGTCCCAGTGACCTAGAAGCAAATCTAGAGGAAAGTATGCAGCAGGATGTCTCCTTTGTCGCATTTGGTTATACAACCTGAAGTCCAAAGGCTCCTTTTGTGGTACATGCCGCAGATGTGTATTCACAAACAGAAGCTGAATAGATTGTGTTTCTGTTGTGCTGCACAGCGAGTTATAGTGTGGGGAATTAATTATTTAATCATTCATTTTAGTCAAAAGCAATGAAGCAGTAAAAAATGCTGAACCAAGATTAGCTTCTCATTGTGTTTTTTGTCTCAAAATAATTCCGAGAATTTCTTGGAAATTAATTTTGGCATAACAAGTAACTCTGCTGTTTAATCAGAGTGTTCCTCTTTAGCTAAATTAAGCAGCAAGTCAGGGGAAACCAGGCCTTTCACAGTGATACATTGAGCTAGCCTCAAATTGTGTATTGCTTTTATAAGAAATGTGTGATGTCATGTGATTATGAATTAAAAAAAAACATGACACTGACATTTGTCATATTAAAAGAAGAGTTATAGACTTTAGACATTTTGGGAAATATTATATAAATAATATTTGCTTTCTTGTCATGTGGTAAATATGTAACACACATTCCTAAACTAGTATTATATTACCTG
This sequence comes from Cottoperca gobio, assembly GCF_900634415.1. Lineage (NCBI taxonomy): Eukaryota > Metazoa > Chordata > Actinopteri > Perciformes > Bovichtidae > Cottoperca > Cottoperca gobio. The sequence goes on along the minus strand of NC_041378.1, from coordinate 13,557,916 downwards.
TTGATATGTAATAATTAATCATTTAAAGAAGAACTTCAGAAGTGCTGGTTGGTGGATTTTATTCCCTTTGGACGGAGCCAGGCTAGCTGTTTCCCCCTGTTTCCAGTCTTTGTGCTAAGCTAAGCTAACCGGCTGCTGGCTCCAGCTACATATTTAGCGTACAGACGTGAGAGTGGCCTCGATCTTCGATTTTAAATCAATTATTACGTAACAACAAGCGATAAAGTTGCGGTTTATGTATATGGTGAGAGAGCGGATGGGTTGCATCTTGCTCAGACCTGTATTACCTTGTGTGCTGTGCGGAAATAGATGCTCTTGTCTGCCCCACAACTGATCATCTTCACCTTGTTGTCATTGGCTGAGGAACAAAGACAAAAAGTATGTCTAGAGATATAGAAGACTTTCAAAATCATAGACTAAATGAATCCATATTCAAAATCAAGCAAGTACGCAAATTAAGAGAAAATTTAAACTAAGTACAGAACAGAAAAGGCTTTGCTTACAACAAACAAAGCTCCGCTTAACAAATGTATAGTTGTCATCTATTATCTAAACAAGCAGAGCTGCAAGCGAAATAAAAGCGTGGGACTGACTGGAGATGAAAGCGAGGATTAAGCAAAGATTAGCTGTCAGATGTTGACAGTGTCTCAAGTGGCTCACCAGCAAAGCGGATGGCTGTTATGGATGAAGAGTGCTCGTCGAGTGTCTGCACCAGACTGTAGTCATCCTCCGCATCCAAGACGTGGATCAGACGGTCCCTGCTAGCTGTGGCCAGCAGCTTCAGGCCTGACAGTGATAAGACAACTTAATCACATAATCGTATACACAGCCAACGCACACATTTTCTTCAAGCATCATTACAATCGTCGTCACATACACACGCACTGACCTGTTTCTGGTTTACTGTATTCCAGACAGAGGATCTCAGCATCATGGGCATCCACTTTCAGAATCTCCTCCATGCTGCTGAGGTCATGAACCCTGTCGAGTATAAAATAAAATACAAAAATGTTTTTGTCATTTGAGTTTTTTGTCATTAGTCTCAGTTAAAGCGTTCTTGTCCTACCTCAGCATCCCGTTGCGATCTCCAGATGCCAGGTGTTTGCCGTCTGGGCTCACACAGATGGTCCTGATGCCAGTCCTGCTTTCTGCTGGCTGTCCGTCTCCTGGTTTGTCTGCATTCATATTTATCAAACACTCCGGATCCAGCAAGGCACTCGTGTTTCTATCTATGTAGATTATATTCAGGAGATCCTGCAAAGCGATGACGGAAAGAGAAATAACCCATCACAGGGTGAATTTGTGATTCTGAAATGTTAACATTTTCTGTTGTATGACATGAAGGCAAACAGATGCTGACTGCCAGACTCACACTGCTGAGGATGTTCTGAGAATGAACAAGAGTTTGTGTCCCATCGGACATGCGCCACAATCTGATGGTGTTATCAGCTGAGCAACTTAGGAATGCACCGGATGACAAACCAGCAGCAAATTCTCCAGGAACATCTGGGAACATCTGAGGAAGGAGGAGAGAGAAGGTTTTTAGTTGGGTGGGGAGTTCAGGAAATATAAATTATGTAGAAGTCCAATGCTGTGCCATAGATTCACTATGGAGCATGTAATCATTAGCTTTGGTACTTTTCCATTTCTAATGCATGTTGTTGGTCGTGAAAATGGTAGTTTTGAATGAATAAGGCCAGCCAAGACAAACCTTTGTATCCGTGACTCAAAACTAAAGTCAGAAGCAAAATTCCTAAATATTTTAGATTATTTGTGTATTTATGTTTATTTAATTCATTAATTTCCTTACATAAGTTGTACACCCTCTGAATGTTATCAACGGAGGGGGGATATCTGTCAGTCCAAATGTATTTATACAGTGGAAAACATTTTTATACTGTAAATACAGCAATTACTCATCTTTTTAGTTTGAACTATACTCCTACAGTTATTTTATACACATATACATACTATATATATATATATATATATATATATATATATATATATATATATATATACCTATTAATAGAAAATATGTCATAGTAACATGAAAAAGAAGAGAGAAAAAAGCTTCTAGTAGATAAGTTCTATCTATAATAGCAATTTAACAATACAGTATTGATTGCCTTTTATAACCTACTAAGTTAAAAAGCACACACACATGAGTAACAGTATAATATTAACATATAGCTTATTAAATGTAATTGCCAGTTCAGTAGAGAAATAACTGGCCAAAGCGGCCCAATTTTGGCACTGGGGTTGTATTGATCAATCCCCCAATGTTCCCTGAATCAGTAACCCAGTCAGTGCAACAATCAATCCATTGTATAATTATTAACTACACACTGAATCAGAGAGTGTACGTGTCGCCGTGGTTGAAGAGGTGTGTACGTTCGCTTGTTTACCTCCAGGTCCCCGACACAGGCAGCATGGAAGAGGGCAGAGTGCACCTTCCCCACCCTGTTGACATCTCTCACATCCCACACATACACACTGTGGTCATTATACACACAGCTGAGCCACTGGCTGACTGGGTCGTAGGTAACAGCAATGGCGTCTGGGTAACGGGCGTCCGTCTTTGTGGAAAACAAGTGGCTGATGGGAAAGAGATTGGACGACATTAGTGTCACGATATGGGTATTTCTAACTTCAATACAATACCTTTAAAAAATATTCAATACTATTTTCGATACCACAGGGAAACACTGGGGGAATAACCTTTTAGATTTTTATTAAAAGATAAATAGAACGAGGCATGACAACGATGACTTCCTTTATTGGCTAGTGGCAGAGAACAGCAGAATGATCCATCATTATAACAATTACAAAACAAAACCGTGCAATGTTATGTGTTTTCAAGTAACAAATGAGTGAACAAATATTAATGTACTATTCCAATGATACCTCTGTCCGGATTTAAAATATATGTGCTACAGTTCAGTACAATGAGCTTATAACACTGCACTACTTAAAGTACCACAAAACCCACTATTGATTTTGACTCTAGCCAGAAACCTTTAGGAATTATTTTGACTGTGAAACGGAGCCACTTGAGACTGGAAGCACTATACATTGAGAGCATTTGATCCTGCATGGGATCCCTGCCAAGGAAAGGCTGTGTTTACTCCTGAGCTCTTCCTCACCTGGCCTCCGTGATGGCCGAGACGTCAGTGCCGAGGGGGTGCGGCCGCGGCAACGTGCAGACGAAGTGAAGGTCGACGGGCCTGAAGGCTCGCACCGTTCCGTCAGCACAGCCACAGAAGATCATATCCTCAGACATAGACAGGGACTGGGCCATGCCCGTCTGCAAGGCAGGACACAAGACAAAAGGCACATCATTTAGCAGCTCTATCGTTTAAAGATGACCTTACTGGAGCAGGAAAATCTGTATGGACAGATTTTCCAGTAACAATCACCCGTATCAAGAGAAATCAACTGCAGTTATATTCTGTGTAGGTGAGTCCACAACAGCCCTGCGTGTCAGTAATGATAAAGGTTACAGAAGGTTGCACTGGGGCATCAATGAGTCCTTATTGGAACACTTCCAAACACAGCCTGTCTTCGTCCCTGCTGCTAATCCCTCTGTGATCCTCTGACAGAAAGCAGGAGCAGGACTCTTTCATCTCCACCTTTTGATTAAACACGACAGCTGGACACTGACCACGACTGGATGTTCAGCACTGTAATGGATGCCAAAATATACTGAAGAATTAACCTCCCATTATTATCCAATTAATGGTGTAGACACCTACTGAATCAATAAAGAACAAAATGCGTGTTCCTTAAAAAGCATTTAAGTGGCATTTATGGTCTAAATGAGAAATGAATGCCATGATGCCGCTTTTAAATCAACCGTATTTATGTCAATCATAAAGGAATAGTTGGCAGCAAGATTGTTCTGAAGGTAGAAAAGGGACTTCAACTCCAAGCAGTACTAAAGCACAGAGAGGGTACCAACATGGCACAAACTTTATAAAAAAACACTATTCTTTTAAGAAATACTCCAACATTTAGGAAGTACGCTTATCTTATCTATTCTTATCTGTTTTTCTTGCCGAGAGTTCGAAGAAAAGAAGAATACCACTCTCATATCTCTGCTACAGGCAGGAGATTGTTAGCTTAGCTTAGCACAAAAACAAAAAAACAGGGGTAAGAGCTAGCCTGGCTCTGTTAAAAACCAATCCCCGTAAAAACAACAGTGTAAAATAAGATATATAGCGAGCTTTAGCAACCACATTAGGTGGAATGACCAATCAATATCCCCTGCATCACTCCCAATATGTAAATAAATAATAAAAATATTAAATGTTGTGGTAGCCAAAGAGCCCAAAAACCTCTTGTCAGTGTTGTACTTCCTGTGAGCCACTCACCCGCAGGTCCACCCACTTGTCCAGCATCCTGTTGCAGTTAAACTCGCACAGCAGGCCGGAGAAGGTGATGCAGAAGGTGGAGTCAGATGCAGAGCCCCGTCCACATGCCACATCACAGAAGAAGTTGTTCCTCAGCTCCCCCAGCAGCCCAGAGCGGCCCAGCAGAGGGACAGGGGTGCTGGCCTAAACACCACAGAGACGGTTAGCTGATGAGGCTCAGGCTGAAGTGTTTGAAGTGAAATATGTGTACTTGTAAGATTTTAATTCTTAAAAGTCAAATTTCTTGGTGTGAAAAATAAATGCCAAATTAGAAGCGAAGGATTTCACAATAAAATGTGTGTCTTGTAAAAGCAAATGATTTCCCATTTCTGTATTTGATTGTTTCTTTATTTGATTACGCAATAAGCTGTAATAAAGCTGTGAAGACAACTGTGTTAAGTACACTGATGTGTAGACACTCAGGAACAATGCAATAACAATGAAGTAGGAACTGTGACAAAACCAAACTCCTACTTAACTGTGATAGTTTTATAGGCAATGAACGTGTTTCATACTGTGTAATAAATAAGATCATTCTGAAAGTAGAAAAAGGGTTCCAACTCCAAGAAGTACAAAAGCAAAGTTGCAACTTACATGGTTGACACAAGCTTTATATAAAAGACACACCAACATTATAGATTACCTTGCTGGCCTTGCAGTGGTCCATATACCAGAATTTGACATGTCTGTTTCCCACAGTTACAAAGTAGGAGCTGTCCTCAGAGAAAGACACACCTGTCACTTTACTGGACACCTTGTTGGCAGCCACAACTACATCTTTCTGCAAGAGAACAATAAAACAATACATGTTAAAAACAGAGCTTAACCCCTCACTTTCCAGTTCAACCTCAGCTCCTATAATAAGTCTATAATAAACGGCGTTAGCCAAAATACAGACACTCATACCCTTAAGGACAAAACTGACAATTGTGACTCATTGTGACCCATTAAAACCACAATCTTTGATCCCACGGCCATTACAGGATAAAATCATGAATTTTATTATATCAGGCTTTTAATCTAGAGCCCTGGCTTCAGAATTGTAGTTTTTACTATTTTCCACCAGAATAAGACATTCTCTCATGGTTGCATACGCAAAAAAATACATCAAAATCAATGTTGCTAATCATTGACATGTCCCAGCATTCTTTGATTTGATAGAAAATCATGTCTGGACATAAACTAGCTGTTTCCCCCCTGTCTTCAGTCTTTACGCTAAGCTAAGCTAAGCAGCTGCTTAGAGCAAATAAGCGTGTTTACCAAAATGTTGAACTACTCCAATAACAAGAGTGTATAGGCCAAAGGTAGAAGCTAAATCCCTTCTAGCTTGCACCAATATGACAAACACGATCAAGTGTTTCCAACAACACCAGCCTTGGCGAGAGGAGCTGACTGTGTGCTATGACACGTACCTTCCAAGCCCAGACGTTGACCATCATGTCATGCTGGTTTCCCACACTGACAATGTATTTGCTGTTGGGGGAGAAAGCAACGCAGGAGACGCCATATTTATGTTTCTGGAGCTCTGCCACCTGTCTCCGTTCTGCCACGTCCCACAGTCTCACCGCCGGCAAGTGACCGCTCTGGTGAAAAGGACAGAAGGATGTGAGGATGGAGAGAAAGTAGTTGATCGCTATTAAAGAAATGGCTCATTTCTATGTCTCATCGCTATATTCTGGGTTTCTGTTTTTGCCTCCAGCCTTTAAATCCACTGGAACAACATAGAGTAGTCACCTGTCAGTTCAGCTCTCTAAGAGATTATCCTCTCCGTCCTCTGACCTCTGCTTGGTGTATACAGTAACTTGTCCCTGAACTTGTTCCCATTATTCTCTCTCTGGGATCAAAAAGTCAGCAGGCTATTTGTGTGGCCTCTTACTTTAATAGAACTACCTTTCAAAAGTTCAGAGTTAACAGGTGAGAGGAACGGCCGCCTGAAGGACGCTGAAAATGGATGACATTCAACTATAGACTGAGCTGCATACAAAAGAGACGGAAAGAAAGACGTATTAAAAAAAGATATGCACGTCTGCTGCCCGCCTGTCCTTGATGTAAATTAGCTTCTATTTGGTGAATGGATGTGCATGAGGGACATTTCTTATCAGATAACTCACACACATCTTCTCCTCTTTCAAGGCTTTTAAGAAATCCTCTGACAGAGCTGTGATGCTCTCAGCTTTGGTTGCTGACTATTATATTAACATCTTGCTTGGAAGATTAACCTGTAAACTTGTTCATTTAGCTGTTTAATATAAACTCATTGCATTTGGTCTTTTGAACTTTGATCTCTGCCATCATGGCAACTACTGCGTGCTCATCCACTTACACGCAGAAGTCTTCAATCGGCTTTGATTGGCTGGGGCGGATTAAGATAGTGTGTTGTGTTGAGGCACACACTGTAACTGCAACATAACTGCAGATGCTTGACAGACACATTACAGTGAAACGTGAGAGAACTTCTATAATAAGGTCTGAATGATTACCATTATTAAATGACTGGAGGCCTATATCCTGCCGGGATATTCTCAACTGCAAGATGTTAAATTCTTGTGTAACGCAGATGAATGCAGAGCCAAAGAATAAAGCAGATTAACAGTAAAAAGACTCACCTCTCCTGTGACCAAGTGCTTGCCATCAGGGGGAGAAGGACAGAGCTGTGATAGTCTTTCTGTGAAAAGTGAGCGAAATAGAGAAAGACAGCTCAGTGTGACTAGGTGAATTTCTACCAAACTACACCAGCACCCGTATCACCACCCAAAAGGAAGCATGAATCCACCCATGCATGAGAGGCTTGTGCCCACTTGTTGCTGTGTGTAGTTTAGTAGAAAGAAAATAGTTCCTACATGAAACTGCTTGGCAACTCATACCAAACAATCAGTTTCACAGGAGGCTCAGTCAATGAAAGTGAAACAATATTACATTAGTTAAAAGATGATCACATAGACTAGCTTTAATGTGTGTCATTTAGTTATAGAGATACTTCAGAGATACAGTAGTTTGGGGGAATTGTAAAGTTTCAGAAACCAATAAATGCCTTGGGATAGACCTCTTTATGTATTTGGTATAGTTTGAAGTCATGTCAAACAGCAATATTAGGCTATCTTGGCTCAATTGTTGAGTGTCTATGGGTTCAAATAATATAATCATGATCCCATAGGCATCCAGAGATTGTGTTCAACTCACCTTGACGTGTTGATAATGTGGTGCTGTCTGTTCTTTTTGGCGTACAGCAAAACTACCACACACCTACAGAAGGAAAAATATAATCAAAATTCACTATATAAGTTATGTTTTTCACAATATGATATAACACAGTAATGCATTTGACTTAGAACTGATCTAGAAACTCATGTTTGGTATGTATTCCTTGTACTGAGGGAATAGTTTAATAGGAGAATTTCCATTGCCAACTTGTTTTTGAATTATTTAGTCAAGGTGTTTGCAAGAAATGCTGAGTGGAAAATAACACATTTTCAGGTGGAAGAATAATTGAACATCTCTTTTCACAGTGCATACTTGTGGCAGTGCTTAACATACAGAGGTTTGCTGATAATACACCATGACCTAATAAACACTTAAACTCTGTACTAATCTCAGTTGATCCGTAATTCAACTTTGTTCTCTGACCTGTTCAAGAATACAGCAAGAAATATAATAACATTGTGCTCATTCATGAATTCACTACTCTGAGCATTCATTTAATAATATATAAAGGTGGGTCATACAAGGTTGAATGCATGAAGAATTTCTGAATTGTAAAATACATTGATACAGTCATAGCTAGCTTCAAAGAGTCGAACTGTGTGCGACCTTATTTCATGTGCTTAAGTGACTTTTTGATAATTAATTAATATTTCAAAGGAATAGTAGCCTATTACTATTTGGGAGACACACGGCTGACGCTTTCTTGCTGAGAGGAAGCATAATGTTGGATGAGAAGATTGACAGACATAACTCTAATGTCTGTGCGCTATAGATAGTGTGCAAACACGTGACAAAACTGTGTGACGTATGCATGCAACGCCATGTTGGATGATATACAAATCAACAATGGCGTCTAAAGCGAACAACAGCAACAATACAACTCCGACTTCTTCAAAGTATTTTGACTCTCTGGAGTCCTCTGCAAAGGCAAGATTCAGAGGAAAAAGTCCAAATTTGCGGCCGTGACCCGTACACGCTAAAGCCGTCGGATTATATTGAGGATTTAGATTCATTACCGCCGATTGAATATCCAGATATTGTGAACTACCTTGTGCTACAAACGTTGTGGGCAACCAACGCACAAATGAAGGCATACAAGAGCTTAGATGCTTATAATTTCTTTGTTTCTGGCTGGGTTGGTAGTCTTCTTACCAAACCACTGAAAGATAACAGGGTGGTCGTCCATGCCCGTGTAAATCACTCTCAAAGAGCTCGAGATACACCGTTCAAGCCGTGGTTTGTGAGTGAGAAGAGCGGCGATGTTATTCTCGCACACTGATTGTATGGCTGGATTAAGTGAAGCATGTTCTCACATTGGTGCTTTGCTTTTCGCAAGTGAAGTAGTCTCAAGAATAAACCAAACAAAAACATGCACAGAAGAAAAGAGCAAAGAGAAAAGAGGTCACGAGTAGCGTTATTACCACAATTATACACTGCACGATTGGCATTTTCTTTCAATCTTAGACGTTTAAATACAAAGAAAATTACGAAGCGTTGCAGCAACTCCCACGCGAACGGGCGCCGTCTTGGTTGTGTATATCATCCAACATGGCTGATTTACGGGTTGGGATGTAGGCGTGACGTCACATGCACACGCTCTATATATGAAGCTACAAGTCGGCTAGCTTAGCTAGCATAAACAGGAGGAAACTGCTAGCCTGGTAACACAACAATAACGTTATACAATAAAGAAACGGGATATAACGTGTTCATTTGTGAGCTTTAGATATGCTGGCAGAGAGAGTTTGTTAGTTTTAAACAAAGACAGGATAACTGTTTCCTCCTGTTTAACGTTACAGTCTTTAAGCTAAGCTAAGCTAATCGGCTTCTGGCGCTAGCTTCAAATTTACCGTAGACAGGAGAGTGGTATCAATCTTCAAAGTATATTTTCCCAAATGTCGAATTAATTAATTATATAATAAATAAATAAATAAGTTAATTAATAATTAAATCATAACTGCATGAAGAGGAGGAAATAAACATAGATACTAAACGTAACAAACCCACCTTCTTATGCGTGAGTAACGTCAGTGTTTGCACTGGTGATTTGAATGCTTCAAAGTAAAGCCTCATGCCTCATGTGTTGAATCAAGTGTTTATGTTATTGTGCCCTGTGACTCATCCACTTCTGATGTAATTATTATTTTCCATATTATGATATTCCAGTCATGACCATATTGTTTCCTGCTAATAAAATGTAATTTTCACAATCTATTCCAGAACCTGTTAGTGAGTTGTCGGGTAATTAGCTCAATGCCAGGAAACTGCTTTCATTGTGCACATTTAAACTGAGACAGCAGGTGGACTGCCAGACTGCACAATTTAGGAAGAAGGCTATAAAGCTGGCTAAAATGACAGCCAAAAAACACACACACACACACACACACACACACACACACACACACACACACACACACACATAAATATAAATACCACCACACACACAGACATTGCTTTCTCTCAGACACAATGACACAACAACACTGTAAACAGCCGTTGACCTTCTTAGTCTTAATACAGCTTTGTCAGAAGATTTGAGAACAACACAAAAGAGGCTCAGTGCACTGTTTCTGTTACAGCCTAGCAGGCCCTAATGTGCTTCTTTTTACAGTCCGCTTGTGGTGCAGCAGCTCCGAGGCCCTCAGCATCACCGCTGTTAGATCTAAATCCTCCAACCTGCAGCTCACATTTATCTTATTCTGCATTGAGCAAGTTAACACAGCCAGTGTTACTGTTTGGACAGAATTGATAATATTACACAATGCTCTTTACATCAGTGAGAGAGTCAAAGGAAGCCACCCTGAGAATAGGATAAAAAGGAGCTTTGGAGTTTCTCTGATGAGATACTACACAAAGCTCTCTTCCTCAGGTCCTCTGAGATAACACACACACACACACACACACACAGATTTGCACACTTAACGTCTGCCTTAGGTAGATATGATAAGGAAGCATGGAGTGTTGGTAAGTCAAAGGTCAGATGTCTACATAAGGATACAGAAATGGTCTCTCTGTCTCTTCTTACCCTGCAGGATAGGCCACGAGGCCAGATCGCGGGTCACAGGCCAGACCGCTGTTTCCTGAAGTGGTGACTCCTAGAACTTTCTCCAAAGTCACCTGGAGAGACACACAGCGCGGGATTTCATCACAGAGAGAAGTAAAAGTAGAGTTAATTGACGGATGAATAAATACCAAACTCAAAGCAGCAGTGATGTAACTAAGCACCTTCGTCATTGAATCAAACACATACATAGATTGGTTTGGTTGCAACATGAGAGGACGATGTCTAAACTAGTGTACACTTAATCACTTCATTTAAAGGAGTTCTGCTGTTATACCTTCAAAACACTGACTTCCATGTCATTCTAAAAACTATGAGTGGCCAGTTCTAAAATAATATTGATTTACTTGTTGAGTTAGTTTGTGCACACCTGCACAGAAACTTTGGATCCGTCAACTTTTTTTTTTCTCTGTGACAAACTATTGTGTGCGAGTGTGCGAGGTTCACATGCAGCAGGGGTTGAGCAAACGATAAGCTTGAAATCTAACTATATTATAAACAATATTATAATTTAATCTTTTGGGTTAAAGAGATGTAAAAACAGATGTAAAAGATCAGGTTTAACATAGTCATAAAACACAAGATATTAATATTAGTCCAACCACTCAAATAGCTAGTGAATGGTCAAATTTGATCACCCACTCAATAGATTACCACTGTTTTCTTGGCTGGTAAAGTATGCAAATCTACTAGCCACTTGCATATTGTACCAACATTTGGCCTGATACCTGATTATAACTAATCTCAAAAACATCAGTAAATTATTTATTAACATTATTAAACCCATTAGTTACAATTTATAAACCCTTTTTAAAGGGGGCCTTACTAGAGACCTTTATGTCTATAGTGGCATTTTAAAGTTCCCTTACAGTTGCTGTAGCATTTTCTATGTTTGGAGTAGTGCAAAGAATATACAATGGATTTCTACAACACTACACATAGAAGGGTAGCCTCCAGCATTGCCTGACTACTGTGTTTTTACTCAGACACTAAACATTTTCTACTTTTCTAAGAGGGATATGTGGATAAATAAATACCTTGCTGCTGAGACTCTCTTTCATCTTCTTCTTGTGCTTGGTTGATGGAGAACGCAGCAAATTCCTGATGCGACTTTTAATCGTGAACCCATCGCTTGGCATTTTGTGGCACTGCTCGGAGAATTGTTCACTATCAACTGTTACAACAAGCCACCAGCCAAGTGCATGCAGCAGGGCTTAAGAAGTGAATGAGAAGCTTGTACCGACCCTCCCACCAGCACACCTCCCACCAGGCAAACACAAACTGTAGAGGGTTACAAAGTCGGACAGTGTTTCTGCTGCCGGGACATGTGGACGGTAATCTCTTGAGTGGGTTTACTGGTCTCTGCTGTCTTCTGCAGTCTGTCGTTTTACATCAAGAGCTTCTCTCCTGCAGCGTCCTTCCCACCACTTCTGGATTGATGTCGCTGAGATTTGCACTGACGGGGAGGAGAAAAGAGAGCCACTGCTCAGCTGTTTGCCTGCATAACATCGCTAGATTAATCTCAACCCGCAATGGTCTCATGATTACATCAATGAATGCTTTTGTTGCTGTTGTACCTAATTGATTAAATAGGATTACTGAGAGGCCGTGAGCAGTCTTGAAGCCGCATGGCGGATGTTTGGGTACCACAGCTCTGTTTGTCTGCTGATAGGAAGATAAAACTTATCTTTTTTATGCAAACAGGGCCATTTGCTCTTCAATATGCAAATGTCTTTAAATTAAACTAATTAACTTTTTTTTCACTGTGATATTCAAATGTAGTAAAACTGGGCTATTTATTAACTTTCATGGGCTAAAGAATGATTAAATCGAGCAAACCTTTTTTTCTAACACAATATAAAAAGGCAGTTTCTCGCGCTGCCCTACTTTATCTAATATACAGGTTGTAACATTGTATAAATTCTGATAGCCTTGTTTGTAACGTCATTTGCATTGAAAGAGCCACGTGTTGTGTCCTTCATGTTAGAAATAGACCACGCCCCGCGATGACGCCGACCAATCATTGTAGATACTGAGTAGTTACACATACAGTCGTTCATTTACATTATTTTAACACTCAAACCATCATTCAGCTAAACTAGAAGCCAAGGATGTAATATTATAGCCTGGCATGAAAACAAATTGCAGACATATTTATCAATTAAATATGTAGCAACTCTTTAACTGCTGTCAGTTAGGACCAGTTACTGTGATGTTACCATAACAATGCAACTCCAATAAGTTCTATTAAATGTGTTCTCTCAACACCAAAGGCCCTATCTTTTGCCATTCATGGCAGTAATTACTAAAGATAGGATTAGTTTAAAATGTGTATGCACTATTACTTGAAATAAACAGAAAACTGCATTATAAAATACGTTAAATATAATACAAAATTCCTTTGACTTTGAGAGACTGAAGGGTGCCATAATGGTGCCATAATAAATGCATGTAGTTTTTATTGATTTTAAAGGCCACATTATTTTTCACATTTTCAATTGAACTGAAGTAACAGGACAACCAGTGTTTCAAAATCATGTACAAAGTAAATATAATGCGATAAAAAAAGAAAGACAATATTTACAGAGGTTATTTTCATAGATACAATATATGGCTAGTAGCTTTTCTCTTGATTGCTTGTGACTCATCAGGTTTAAATGCATATTAGTGAGTGAACTCTCCAGAATATAGATCACTAAAGACTACAGCAAAGACATCAGACATCATGGGTGGTTTCTACAGACAACATAAAGTGCTACTACAGATGATTTTCACTGAGTTAATAACAGATTACAAGAATTTCAAAAAGGATATATGCATCAAACTAATTCATAATAAAAATGGAAAAGACATAAATTAACATTTTACAGAGTTAATGAAGCAGTGTTATTAAATGTACACTGTAAATCTTAATGCATTGGAATTCATTTGCATAAAACAGATCGGTAATAAATGACTTCAACAAAAACATACTTGAATTAATCTCAATATCCTGTTTGTGATAGAAATCCATTTTAGAAAACATAACATCAAAACTGAATGTGGGAGTTACCAACACGTTTGTAAATACATTCAGCAGGTCAATAATGCTTCCTTTTATACTCATCACCAAAGCACCTATATACTTCTCTCTGTAATATGAAAAAAGTCCACTGAGTTTTGTGCCAACAGACACAGAAAAGAGCAGCATCCAGCTCTGAGACTAACTGAGGTCAAATGCCTGTGTGCATTGGCTTTTGCAGCTACAGGAAGATACTATTCAAATTCAAGCTCTGGTTCCAGTTCCTTTTCTACGTCTATCCAGGAGCGTTTCTTAGCACTGGGGAAGTCCTTTCCTAAAGCTCCTCGGGTTAACGGCCGAGATGTGTTGACTTCTCCAAGCGCGGCGTTTGTTGCAGGACTTTCATTGGGGCTTTTAAAACGTGAGAAAGAAAGTCTGACAGGGCTGTCCTCGTTGGATTTAGATGGACTCCTTGCTCGCACATCCGAAGGACTCCATAGCTGTGCAGACTTTTTCTTCGGAGGCCTTCCTCTGCCTCGTTTGACCGGTACAGGGTTATCACTAACCACTCCTGGGGAGTCCTTGGCTTGCGTCTTGGTCAATTCCAAAGTAATTTTTTCACTTTGTGTCTCTTCAACCAGAATAGATGTTTCACTTTCACTTTTACTGGTGTCTTCTACCACAGCATGTTTTTCTTTTGCACTAACAGGGGTAACGAGGATCTTTCGAGGCCTGCCTCTGCCACGGCGCACTACAGGCTCAACAGCAGTAGGACTCTGCTTCACACACTGAAAACTCAAACAGGCGGTCGCCAGTGTTTTGTTGAAACCCACCGCCGGGCCCCCCTCCTGGCTGTTCTCCACAGCTTGCAGAGTCACCGAAGGCACAACGATTGATTTGTTAAGGAGTGCAAGCTCAGCCAGAGGGGCTGTTGCACCTGAAAGCTTTGGTTTAGAGTTTGAAGATTTTACGGTTTTGTCGTCCTCCAAAATACGACTGCTTGCCAAATCTAAAGGGTGGTCACCTTCAGACGAGCTGTTGTCTTGGTTCATAGATGAGTCCACATCATTAGCTGAAGACCCAACGTCATCCTTCTCTCCTTTCTGCTTGGGTTGCATTACGGTGAGTGTATAGAAGCCATGACCAACTGTAAGAAAAGAGGAAAATATATATATATATGAAACAATATAATAATACTTACATGAATGAAGATAATTTGACCTAGGGAATAAATCATGTCCAGAGCTGGGTGTTTAAACTTACGTGGTTTCAGAGATGAGGGAAGTATGATTCTGCCGGTCTTGGAGCGAATCAGAGGAAGAGCAAAGGGATTTGCAGACTGAACAGGACGTTTTCTGGATTTGGCTTTTGGGAACTTAAGTGAGGCGCCATCCTGGGCTGCGACTGAGCTCTCCGTTTGGGACTTGGACGTACCGACCTGGGCTTGGGCACCGGGTATCTCCTGTTGGCCCCCAAACTTTGCCTGACCGCCATGTAGTGAGGGTGCAATGACCTCATCCTTGACTGAAGAAGACACCCATTGAAGCATGTGTGTCTGTACACTGGATTGGGCTGGAGCCCTTTGTAGGTTAGGCTGGAGCAGGGACATAAGCTTTTTTTGTGCTGATGTTGTAAGTGGGTTAGCCTGAGATGGAGCCCTGTGTAAATCGGGCTGTAACAGTGGCGTGGGCCGGACCTTGGAGTTAGGGTTAGTGCCTTGCAGAACAGCAGCTCTGGACTGGAGTAGATGGGAAAAGAAAGGCTTCCATTCCATCCTCTTTTCTCTGATTTTCTGCCTCTCGCAGATCTCCTTCAGCTTGTGTTTAATCAGCGTGTCCGACTTCCCTAAAAAAAGTAAAAATTCAAATCAGATTCAAATGACAAAGTTTCAGTAAAGGAGGCTACACACAGTGATTTCACCTATTGTGCCCAGACATGGGCAATGGTAACTGCTGTTATTCATGGCAACAACTGTGTTACGCTACTCATGATTATTAGATAAAGACTTACAGTAGATTTGGTGGTAGGCTTGCAGCGGTAGTTGGTGTTTCACGGTTTTCGGGCATACACAGATTACATTACGATACTCCGACCGCCGTGTCCCCCCCGGTTATTTTACACGTAGACTATCAGCGCCCTTGTTCATCAAATAACATTTTTATAGCGTATTAACAATACTAGTAGACGACGAACGCTACAATTATAAACTGAAGGTGCAATCAGCACAAAGTGAGACATAATGTAACAACATGCAGCCACAAACATTGTACATACCAGACAAAACAGAAAGCTCCTTTACATAAAGAGACTGCATTCGATTCAGCATCCTCTTCTTCTCCTGCAGACATCTGGAGGTCTCAACCAGATTTTGGATTTCTTTTTGGGCCTGCAAACACAACAGAACAGAAATGACCGAGTGAAGAGCGTGATCAAGAGCTGTGAAGTGATTATCTCCTCAAACTTGTATAAATCTGTATTTTGCATCTGCAAAACAGGTTGTGTGGGCAGCCATATACACATCTCATGTATACATGCATTTGGAATATGCCTTCTTTGTTGGAAAAGTTATTCTTCTTTGATGCTCATTGGTGGCACACAACATAGTATAGAATGAATTACAATGTTTGATGTGGACATTAGAGGGCATTTCACTGTTTAATTGAGCCGTTTCTATTGTCAATCACATTTCATTTGTGACATGATGCGAGAACATTTGTTAAACCACCCAAAACCTTAAACTGAGATTTAAAATCCCCCCTTTGAAAACAATAAGAGCTTTTATAGGAATAGGCAAAAAGTAAGATTAGCAAGTTTGTTAAATGTGCATGTAGAGGATGTGAGAACTGGAAATTATGGTCCGGCATAAACACACATTGTTTGTCACATGAGAGATTTTTGTTTTTTGTCTGAGCTCTTCTCAATAGTTTGACATATGCTGGAGGAAAGAATCCGAGCAGGATGTGGAACTGACCAGTGAGAGGAGGCGGAGCCTGGGGGCCCTGGGGTCACTCTTCAGGACAGTCTGGAGTTTGTCGAAGAGGACGCGCTGTTCAGAGCGTCTCTGCCTTTCTAGCACCGTGTGGTTCTTTCGCCTCCTTTTATCCTTACAATCATCCTGTTCGCTGTCCATTTCATCCTGGAATAGAGAGACAGTGGAGATGATAATTAGTGCAAATAATACTGACACTACTAGGTACTTAATGAGATAAAACCAACAACACTTTCCACGTTTACAGAGATAAGATGATAGGATATTGTCTAAACCATTACATTGGAAATATCTTTCTATATTGATGTCTGGCTGCTGCATGATAAAAAGGCTGCTACAGCAGTGAAAAGGCCGTACCTGGGCGTTTAGTTCCCTGGCTGATCCAAAACCATCACTGGAATCTCTGAAGGTAGAGAAGAATTGAAAACAATTTTGAGGGCCAAAATTCATACAAGAGCAGAAAATATGCACAGGTCCACATATCATATAGTCTTTCAATCACATAATTACCCTGACTCCTTTAGTGCCTTGCGGACAGCTTCTTTCATTTGAGCGATGGCAATTCCTTGTTTTGTTTCTTCTACCGTCTCAATGTCCACTTCCTCATCCTGAAGAAAAGAGAGCATGCCGTTTTTAAAGCTGTGACAAAATAGCTACAAGTACAACATTCACAGGATTGGATATACAGATTATTTTTTGTACATGCATTCATTGTTATATCTCAAACCATCTTACAGTAAGAGAAACACATTTCTAACTGAATACAAAGACATTTCGCATTCCTCACCCTTACATCTTCGTCACCCTCCACAGAGTAGTCTGAGGAGTCGGAGCTGAAGTCCTCTGAAGCGATATCCACCTGCCTGATGTTAGTTTCATCGCTCTCTTCTGATGGCATCTTCTCATCACACATAAGCTCAGAGGAGGATCCAGGCTCCACTAACCTGCTCCGTAATAGATCCTTAGCTTGAGTAAAGGCGTTCAAACAACACCATTTTTCACGTGCACCACCTCCTTTAATTAAATTAAACAAAGCATCTTTTTGTGACTGGGCTTTATCCACACCAGCAATGTTTGTAGTGCTCACAGATTCTGATGCAGCTCCATTAGCTCCAGGCTTAGGGAGTTGAATGAGGGTGAAGCCCCCAGGCAGGGTAACTCCTGGCAGGTTCTGGCCTGTGGTGCGCTGGTTAGCTGGAGGGCAGATCCTGAATGAATAAGTCCCGCTCTGTCCTAAGAAGCTGGGTGTTTTCAGTGATTGTGAGACGGTGAGAGAGACGGGCGAGGACGAGGAGCTGTTCTGGAAGGGGCAGACTGAGCTTCGTTTCCCTGAGACAAAAGAGTTGATGATGGAGGAGTTTTGTGAATGCTGCGGCAAGTTGATGGATCCCTTTTTCCAAGAGTCTGGCTGGAATTGCTGAGCTGAATAAACAAAACAATGGCAGGGCAGGATGGTGAGACAAAGAATCAGTTATTCTACTGTAAACATACCATTTTTATATCTTTAGATATTAAAGATATTTAAAGCTAAATCCTGGGTCATCGGAAACTTGTTTCATTTTAATCAATAATATTATATTAGGGCTATTAGCAATGTTAGAATTAGATTTCTGAGAATGTTTTTGAGATTAAAGTTTAAAACCAAGTGCTTGTGCGCGAGTCCAGGAACAGAGAGAATATGTTACCTGGTGGTTGTGCTGGTGTCTTCAGATCAGTAGTTTTTCTTGCAGTAATAATTGGAGGGACAACTGTGCCAGCAGCCTTAATGTGCAGAGCACCAGGAGAGGGGATTTTGTTTGCAGGGTCGGACTTCGGAGAGTTTTTAAGAGAAATGCCGCCGGGAGGATGCAGCCGGCCAGTGACAAATGCTGCGAGGCGGTTGGCTGGATGTAGAGATCCCATGTTTCCCAGCAACAGTCTGGCCTGATTGTACGATTTGCCATTTACCTGTAAACGAAAAAATACAACCATATTACTCACATAAGTTAAAAGTTTACACATCATTTTCCCCATGTGTTTTCCCTATGTGCAGTCATGTATTACAAGATGTGGTTACACCCCAATAGTATTGTATATAAAAAGGCATTTTCTTTGAGCCTGACCTGTATAAGTCCATACGCTTGGCAGCCAACAGGTTTAGTCCTGGCTCTCATCCTGCCGGCAGGTAACACTCCACTCAAAAAGGGTGTGACTCCAAACTGCATATCTGACTCTTCATTTTGGTCATCGCCCTCTTCTGCATCAATGTTCCCATCAAAGCTTTCATCGGCATTCTTTTCCTCATCGCTGTCATCATATTCGTCTTCATCAATATCACTGGCTTTTGATGGTTTACTGATGTGTACCTAGAAGAAGGTGGAGTAGAAGATTTAAATAAAACAAGATCAAATTCAAGTTGTGAATTGAAGACAAACTGGTCAATCAATTAACTCACAAGTCAAGGCAATAAGGCCTGTTGAATTATATATGTATTTATATTTTATAGGAGCCAAGGACAGTACTTTCTGAAGAACTATATGTTTGTATTTAGTAGATTCTGGACTTGAATCACTTGTTACTGCCACACAGATGCATTACTCCTCATAGACCTACCCTGTAGGTGACGATGGAGCCGCTGGGCTTCCGCATGAAGATCTTGGCGACCGGGCGTATGAGGTAAGGTCCTACCCAGAAGCGACGGGAAAGCCTATTCTGATTCATGCGCCAACATAAAGTTTTCAGGACTATTTTGCGGTCCTTGGCCCACTTACACGCAGACTGGATCTCGATTTGCTTTTTCGCTTCGGATTCATTGGATATGGTCTCCTGAGAAGCCTTTTCTGCTGGGGGAAATAATACATTAAAGGTTGTGTTAAGTAACAAATAAGATGAATATCTTCAATATCAGTCAGGCATGTCAGGTATGTCATCCAGGCAAGAGTAGGAAAAGAAGAGAAAACAAGCACGAAAGAATACCTAGGGGAAAAAGATTTGAGGCTTTAAGGATTTCACTAGCTGCTGCAATTCTTACATCACAGAATTATATACTGTATTTTTTTGGGTCCTTACCTGCTTTATCAACAGTCAGTAGAGTTCTGAGGCACTTCTCCAGCTGGTCATCAGGGGTTGTCGCCTGTGGTTTTGCTGTGGTGTTTGGTGTAGAAGTATCAAGGATCATGGGCTCGATGGTGACTATAGGGGGAGGCTTGCTGTTGAACTCTCTTACACGTGCGCATGTCATCATGCTCTCCAAGTATTTATACACTGGATCCTTATCCTCTTCTCGTATCTGCAATTGTGATAACAACTCTTATACAACCACACATAGTGTAACAACAGTGTAATTCATAACTCAAACACTTTTAGTACAAAGAGTTGGAAAAGCTTGTATTAAATCCAAGAGAGATTTCGTCTTACCGGTTGCGTTGTACGAGCTACACTGCTGCGTTTTAGGACCTTTACAGGGGCAAACAAACGTGGAGGACTTTTGGGGGTGAAGATTGGCTCTGGATCCACACCATGAATGTTGTGGTTCCACAGTTTGTTAGAATGGGAGCCCGGGCCCGGCTGGACCACATGTTCCATATTAGTCATAGCTGGTGGAGGGATAAAAGCATCTAATTACACTTCTGAGATACTGAGGTTTGTGAACAAAATGAGCAGGAAACAAAAGCTACACAATCCACGATCATCTAGGTATAAGAGCTCTGTAGTAAAACCGTATTATAAAATAATGCAGTGATGACAAATATCTATTCACAACCATCCATTTTAAAACCATAATTGTAGAGATTAAAATAACTTGATCCTACAGTAAACAGGTTGGATCACTTCTTCCTTCTCCCCCTCAGTCGCCTGCTTGGTGATCTTGCGTTTGAAGCAGGCACAGCCAAACATGCAGTCAGGCCGCCGGCAGTGGAGGGGACCTCTGTTCAGATGCCGGAGACTGGAACACACGCAGCCCAATGTGCAGAACTCCTGACCACATTCAGGGCCCGTACTTTTATACTTTGGACAGTGTGCCACTTTCAACACCTGACTGGGCAGCATCTGAATAAAAAGAAAGAAGAGTGAGCAAAACTATTTCAAATGTGTGTGCCTTTTCTCCATGTGACGGGTCAATTTGTGTTGCCAAGTATTGTTGTCAACACCTCTTGCTTACCAATTTACATGTGTTATTACACAAGGAAGACTTACTTTAATGCGAGAGTACGCTTGTACAGTTTGTTACATACCTGTTTGGACAGGATTGCAGACAGCGCCACTGAGAGCCTGTCTGGAGTCAGCTGTGTTCTGCTCAGACCCTGGCTCTGGGCTCCGAGCTCCATCTGCAACAGTTTGAGCTGGACCTTAGTGAAGCCTGGTCTGTGTGTCCCTCCTTGGCTCTGCCCAATGCCAACCGCTGGTCTCTGGCTGACCCCTGGCTGGGGTGTAGATAATCTGAAGAGACAGGATGAGCTCATAAGTGTTGTTCATTTTATAAATAAAAATGAATTTATAAAATAAAAATGTTTGTATCATGTACTTCCTTATAAGACAAAGGCAGAATCAATGAAGCATGTTTATAAGAAAACAACTGCCCTCACTTCCAAATAAAGACGGATAGGAAAGCCAACCTTTTTCTTCTTCTTTTTTACGATACTGATTTTGCAACATTCACAATGTGCCCGTACGTAAGTGACATTATGCATGACTACACGTGTTCACTTTGCCCTCCAATCAGGGCATAAAGACAATAAGAAATGAAGAGACAAGCTGCCCAAGTAAGATATTAACAGCAACTAAGGCAGCAACTTTCTTAGAATTAAAGACATCTGACAGTAAGGAAATAAATAAATATAAACAGTAAAACCAGCATTTTCTATAAATAGACACTCAAGTAAGAGCTGTGAAACTGTAAATAAGCATTAAAAGAAAAAAGTGGAGATCAATTGTAGAAAATTAATCATGTAAAATGTATGTCCCTAGCTATTGCATATTCATGTCATCAGACAAGAAACAATTAATATTTTAACAACACTTGCCGATTCATTAAATAAATTACTTTTAAAAAGGACTCATGGGTTCACTGGAAGAAAAAAAATTGCACTTTAACAACCAGTCGATCGACAAAAGTTATTTGGCAACTCTTAATAATCAGTTTGAAGAAGAAAGACTAAACATTTTGATGGTAGCAGCTTCTCAGATGTAACAAAGAATGTTCTGCTTTGCAGTCTGGTAAACTATAATTATTTGGATTTGAAATGTTACAAAAAAGCAATGTGAAAATGTCACCTCAGAACATTGTGATGGACTATTTCTGTTGTTTTATAGACCTAGCAATTAATTATGGAACTAATCAATAGATTAATCCATAATGAAAATAAGTGTATGTTGCAGCCCTAAATGGAACTAAATAAAAAAACTAAACAAAGTACAAAAAACAGGAACAATGGGATTAAACGCCACAAATCCGTACCTTGGTGCAACTGGCTGTACATGTGAAGATGCAGACTGCTGTATGGACCGAGCTTGTGCTTGAACAGGGGTCGCAGGACTGGCCAGAGGAGGAGGCGGTGACGCCAGGACAGAGTAGAGAAGGGGTTTGTGGGAAAGGGGGCAGGGTCTGTTGGCTCCCACAGGGAATTTGAAGGCAGCTCGTCGATGCTTGAGTACGCTGTCCAGGGTCTTTACATAGCTGGAGCTTTTAACAGGCAGCTGATAGGCCACCGAGCCCTCTGAGTTTGAGGAGAAGGCAGCAGCACGCTCACTGATATACTGCGCTTCACTTTCCAAGTACTCATCCAACATGTTGCTGCAGAAGGCAGATAGGTTCTTCTGTGATCCTTTAGGAGAGGAATAATGAAGACACTTGAATTTATCAATGAGGAATAATGAAAAAAACACAAGTACATTTGGTTGGTTTCAGTGCAGTTAATCTTTTGGTAATTAGAATGACTATACTAATCCCATTGCATGATGAAAGAGACACTTCAGCTACGACAAGACGAGCAAACCTTACCATCGCATTTAGAAGGAGACGTTTCTTTGCTTCTTATAAACTTGTTTTTCCATCCTTTTATTTTTGTGATGTCGCTCGTCTTTCCTGTCCGGGAGATGAAGGATAATCCCTCATCTGTGAAGGAAACATACTGCATTAGCCGTCAGTTAAAGACACAACACACTAATATTCAATGCTTCACAAAGTTTAAATGATGCAGTAGAATACAAACGTCTCAAATTCAATTTTAGTATTTGATTGCCACTCTGTTGAAGAGAAAACCACATTTATTTAAGTATACAGTATGTTCATTGACATAAATGAAAATCTTAAAAATGCAGAACACTATACAGGACTGTCTCAGAAAATTAGAATATTGTGATAAAGTTCTTTATTTTCTGTAATGCAATTAAAAAAACAAAAATGTCATGCATTCTGGATTCATTACAAATCAACTGAAATATTGCAAGCCTTTTATTATTTTAATATTGCTGATTATGGCTTACAGCTTAAGAAAACTCAAAAATCCTATCTCAAAAAATTAGAATAGTTCCTCAGACCAAGTAAAAAAAAAGATTTATAACAGCAAAACAAAATCAAACATTTGAAAATGTCCATTAATACACTCAGTACTTGGTTGGGAATCCTTTTGCACGGATTACTGCATCAATGCGGCGTGGCATGGAGGCAATCAGCCTGTGGCATTGCTGAGGTGTTATGGATGCCCAGGATGCTTCAATAACGGCCTTTAGCTCATTAGCATTGTTGGGTCTGGTGTCTTTCAGCTTCTTCTTCACAATACCCCACATATTCTCTATGGGGTTCAGGTCAGGGGAATTGGCAGGCCAATCGAGGACAGTAATGCCATGGTCAGTACACCAGTTACTGGTGGTTTTGGCACTGTGGGCAGGTGCCAGATCATGCTGGAAAATGAATTCCTCATCTCCATAGAGCTTTTCAGCAGACGGAAGCATGTAGTGCTCTAAAATCTCTTGGTACACAGCTGCATTTACTCTGGGCTTGATGAAACACAGTGGACCAACACCAGCAGCTGACATGGCTCCCCAAACCATCGCTGACTGTGGGAACTTCACACTGGATTTCAAGCAACTTGGATTTTGCTCCTCTCCAGCCTTTCTCCAGACTCTGGCGCCTTGACTTCCAAATGAAATACAAAACTTGCTTTCGTCTGAAAAGAGGACTTTGGACCACTTGGCAACTGTCCAGTGCTTCTTTTCCATAGCCCAAGTCAGACGCTTCTTCCGTTGTCTTGAGTTCAGAAGTGGCTTGACCATGGGAATACGGCTATTGTAGCCCATTTCCCGGACACGTCTGTGAACAGTGGCTTTTGATACCTGGACTCCAGCTTAAGTCCACTGTCTTTGAAGCTCCCCCAAATTCTGGAAGCGACTCTTCTTCACAATGCTGTTAAGGCTGCGGTCATCTCTCTTGGTTGTGCAGCGTTTCCTGCCACATTTCCCCCTTCCAACAGACTTTTTGTGGATGTGCTTTGAAACTGCACTCTGAACAGCTTGCTCTTTGAGACATTTCTTTTTGTGTCTTACCCTCCTGATGGAGGGTGTCAATGATGGTCCTCTGGACAGCAGTCAGATCAGCAGTCTTCCCCATACTTGTGATTTAGTTTACTGAACCAAGCTGAGTGTTTTTCAAGGCTCAGGAAACCCTTGCAGGTGTTTCGAGTTAATTAGACGATTCAAGTGATTCGTTGAACACCCTACTAGTATACTTTTTCATGATATTCTAATATTTAGAGATAGGATATTTGAGTTTTCTTAAGCTGTATGCCATAATCAGCAATATTAAAATAATAAAAGGCTTGCAATATTTCAGTTGATTTGTAATGAATCCAGAATGTATGACTTTTTTTTTTTTTTTTTTTTTTTTTTTTTTTTTTTAAATTGCATTACAGAAAATAAAGAACTTTATCACAATATTCTAATTTTCTGAGACAGTCCTGTAGACCACTGTAGTTAGCCGTTTATCCCGTGTTAATCTCAATCACTTGCCCTCTAAAATAAATATTATCAAAAAAATAAACATGATACATAACCAATTATGTATCATGTTTATTTTTTGAATAATATTTAAATGTAATATAATTTTATTTTTATTTTACAAACAATAAAAAGGCAAAGCAGGACTGGATAAACTATTTAGAAATCTAAACAAGGGTACGCAATGGACAAATCATGGTATTCTGGGAAAACTTTTCAAATAATGAGACCTGGTTCAGTATCACAATGTATAAACACAAATGAACATTTTCATTTAACATCACAGGGAAACAACGTCTTTACTGCTCAGGACATGGATGAGTACAATCTACACATTACATCAATCTACTGAAAGATGTCCGAGAAGTCTCATGGTGTTGATAACACAGTGAATACTGACAACCAGTGTTTCCCCTACCATTGTCTTGGCAGGGCGCTGCGCCCGCCGACGGAGCCCAGCGCCCTGCCTGAAATTCAAGGTGTGTTTTTTTCTCTAATTAAAAAAATATATATTCTTTTTTTTTATTTACAACTCACTTTTCACATTGACAGGTGCTCTTTTATTAAATGAACTAAACACTGATGCTATTGATCTAATTTATGTGCACTTTTCAGTTTGTACTGTCTACTTTGCGCATTCTCTCCTTCACTCCGTTTTGATAAGGGCGGGGCTTCACACACACACACACACACACACACACACACACACACACACACACACACACACACACACACACACACACACACACACACACACACACACACACACACACACACACACACACACACACACACACACACACACACACACACACACACACACACACACGGGGAGAACTAAATAGAAACCATGCACGCGCACAGTGAGCGCCCCTGCAAAGCAGTAAACCTAGGGGAAACACTGGACGTTTTAATGCATGAACATAAGGAGGAGGAGGCTCATCTGCTTTACATCTATGGATCAACGTTACTTTAATTCCATCCTATACAAAGTACACAAAAAGAGGAGGTGTTGTAGAAACGGCACAGTGCCAGACCCACTGGCCTGTTTGATGTGAATGTCTGGCCCAAGTATTTAAAAACACAAGCAGAGCATTTCAAAACCATTACTAGGCCATATTCTTAAATTACAAAAACCTTTCCAGTCTCACCTAATTTCCTGCATCACAAGATCATACAAGGCTCTAATCTGACCTGACAGACAAACTACAGATGAGGCTTGCAGGAAGAGATAATTATCACTCAGACTATTGTAATTCTTCCTACCACATACATTCGGCTACCTGTGAACGTGCTGTCTAAATTTAGAGAGAGTGATACTTTTGCTGTGAGGAAAGTCGAGCTATAAACTTGTGTTTTATAAATATGTTAATATATGTGGGCTGCGGGCCCACGGCATTGGCTCCTATAACAGCTATTTGTACGGTCAGTATCTGTTTAAAACAACAGTAATCTTATATGATAAAAAGCATCATGATTTGCAGAAATATGGGGAGGTAAAATGCATTGTGTCGCTTTAAACGATTTGAGAAAGGGGAGCAGCGTTAATGCCGACTGCAGCAGTTACTTGGACTGAAAACAACAATGACAATTAATTTTGGCGGGCTGCTGGATTCCAAGAAAACAAAGGAAATAAAAGAAACTACGGCGATAGAGTCAGTCGCGCCGCAAGCCCGGGGTAATTGACCTAAAATAATACAAATTAAATAATAACAAGTCTCAACCCATTGAGTGGTTTAACAAGCACGTCCGTGGACATGGTCAGTGCCATGACATACATTAACTACTCTACACTGACTGTGTACACCGAACACATTGATACAGCTCTATAGGTATAGTAATTGCACTGCTTCTTAGTTTTAATGAAAATATGGCTGAAACAAGCACACTGGTCATCATTTTCAGTTCATTACATTTTGTATGTTAGTGGACATTAGGCCAAGTGCAATGATTTACAAGTGAAAGGTTTAGGCTCTCAACTATTTGTATCGGCTTCAGAGGCTGAGAAATAAAGGTTTTAGTAAACGTTGATAATTATTTTCAGAAAACCCTCGGGTTTTAAGAGGTTGTTTTCAAATAATGGTTAGGTTCTAGAAAGCTTTCTAACAGTACGCCTTAGGTCTTAATGGGTTATGGCCTACATTTAAAGTCAAAGAAAACAAGTATAAATAAATGAAAAGCGCCTCCTTTGTCTACGCATAGTAAACATTTGTCTATTTGTTTGGCTCAATTGAGTGAAGCTTTTGCTGTAATAACAGGATTAGCTGCGCCCACGGTCAATAGCTGTGGCTGTGGGAAATAAAACAATGCTCCGGGAAGATTATTATTTATTTTACTTCATTTATTAGTAATTGGTCACAGGTGCGGGTAGGACGGTCACTCGGTCCTCCATTAGGTGTTGCTCATATTAGACAAATCATTCATATAATGGATTGTCTGCCCTCAGATGAAAATATGATAAAGTCCAAAGCAGGTTTTATAGGGGGGCCTGTTTACATGGAGTAACACAGTGCCAGTTCCTACTCCATTACAACTGTTAATTTACATTTTATTTAAACTCTGAATCATAATTGTACATGAGCTTGGTCAAAACTCACACCACCAAACCATGGACAAATCATCCTTGCATGGAGGTCAGCTTCTGAGCAAGTACCCTGCAGATGGAGGTGCAACACTATTCAGGAGGTCATGCCTGAGGTCACCTAAAATAACCACTAGGTCTTTGCCACCCAAAGATAAGGGTTAAGACGGTTTCTCTTTTTTATTGTGACAACATTGTCAAAACTATAACTGAGAAATCATATAGTTCATAGCTAACCTGAAAAGAACACATTTCTGTGTCCAAACAGAGCTAAGTAAGTGCCCCAGGAAAAGAATGTACCTTCAATAAATATGCACAAAGTGTCAAAGATCAGTCCAACTTACCACCAGGAGACCGCACCATGGCATTTCCTTGTTCGGGTCGGATTGGGGGAGGTAGTGGCAGATGAACCCCCAGATACTGCAGGTCGATGGACTTTGTTGTGTCTAGGGAGCTCAACTTCAAGCCCACTAGAAAACGGACAAAAAAAAGGTAATTGAGAGAAAAATATCTAAACTTCATTTTTCTGTATAACCTACTCAACCAGTGGGATGTTTATGTGTTTGTATGAACTCACCCTCCTGCAGCACAGGATGGATGACCTGTCTATGTTTGAGAACCCCGAGGTCCTGCAGCAGGATAGCCTCCGCACGGGCTATCTTCTCCTCATCAGTCTCTGGAATCACCTCCACTGAAACACCACAGAAAAGGATCAGGCACAAGAGATTTGATTCATTGCTAGTTAAATAGAATTTAAAGAGTTGACACAAGGTTAATGAAAGATTTTCATAACATGTAAGATAGGCATAACATTTACAGTAGAGCAGCACCGCAGTAAAACATTTGTTACAGACGTCAGCCAAATGAAAGAGATCTTTGCATTGCTTACTTTTTTCCTTCCACTGCATGGGTGTAGTTGGGGAAACTGGAGATGCTGATGGTGTACTATTGGCTGGCTTGTCCCTGATGTGAACTTCAAGAGCTTCCTGTCACACAGACAAAAATGTAAGCTTAAACACTTTGCAGAACCTTTACAATTATGCACCCAAAATCATTCTGGTACGCAACAACAAACCCCATCTCAGGAATGCAGAGACACCACACCTCGACTAAATGAAAATGAATCCTTTGGAGACATGTAGATATGTGCAGAGTATTATTTGTAGTAATTTGTAGTGTTTTACCTTTGAGGTAAATGACACAAACAACAGGCCTTCTACATCATCCAGCTCTGGTTGCATAGCGACAGTCAATGATGGGCTGTGGAATACCGTGGGGGAGGCAGCCGCAGCTTTCCAATCTCTTCCCCGTGAATTCGCCCAACGTTTGTTGATCCTCTTCCTCCTCTTGCGGTACCCAGGTGATGATCCCGGGGTCGACGTTAAGGAAGTAGGAGTCATAGGAATTTCTTCAGGCTTTACTTGAAGCGCCTTAGGGGTTATACTGACGGCATGGATTTCTTCCTTGGGTTTCACAAGTGGACGTCGTTGGAAAAGCACAAGCTCACCAAGGGCATGTTTGCCTCTTATACAGGGGATATAGGGTTCATCCTTTCTGGAAGGGTAAGACATTATGGGCTTCAGGACCAGCCTGGTGGTCGTTTGCTCATTTGAGACAGAAGCAGGGACGGTGAGATTCTTTGCGCTGTAAGACAGTGAAAAGGAGTACCGTTTATGGACACTAAAAAGTGAAAAATATAATTATGATCTCACTATGAAAATATATTAACTTGCTATGGCACAGCATATGGCTATGGTATTATAATAGGGTAATTCCAGCTGTTTAACTTATGAAAGACCATCCATCACCCAGCTTATGTCTATGTACATGTCGCTTACATTCTAGTATTCCCCTTTTAATATTTACTATTTATTTTTTAATGGATTTGTTTTGTATTGCTTCTTATATTTTTGTTATTAGATTTTATTTGTCTTTTTATAATTAATGTTTTTCTGTAATGTTAAAATATTTCACACGATTGTACTTTTATAACTGGAGAATTTCCTCAATTCAATTTTGTTTATTGGACTTCATCATGTGTTAAATGTAAGCTGTTACGGTTACTTTAATTATTTTGTCAAGCTGGACACAGTAGTGGATATGTTTTTCTCTTATCAAGTTATTATACCACAGGTATAATATTATAGAAGCAATCAGTCGGTCAACATTTTCATAACATTAAAATACAAAAACAAGCCAAAACATTTTTTTTTTCTTCTTCTTCCAAAATGCCAGATGTAGATACTTTCCATGGCCACTTGCTTAGATACTACCTAAACAATCTAATGCAATCCAGTACAGCAACTTTGTCACACATTGAACAGTGTTTCACATATTCTCCCCCTTCATGTCTATAAATGACGAAAACATTAGAAACACCTGTAGTCCACCTGTAGCACCACACAGCACAATCATTTACGGTTTTCTATACATTTTTTAACTTGTTGTTTCATGTTACTTCAAAAATGTATAAAAACCCGGCAAACTACAACCACAATAATAAACATATAGTTATTAATCGCCGGGTCGTAACAGCCACAATGACAGGATTAATCAAAACTGACCATTGTTATCTTAAAAAGGTAGGAGGTATAGGATTGCTTTAATTTTTTTTTAAAGGTGCATCTAATAAAAGGGGCCCATGAGTGTATATGTATGTTTTATACAGAACAAATAAGTAATAACTTTATAAAATTTACCTCAGATCGACAACCGCCTCCTTTTCATTGAGCTCAGCAGCAGGTTTTAAAATAGAAGGCTGAGTCTCCGTCTTCACTACAGGTCGAGCTTCTGTAGTGACCAGGTGAGTCTCCGTCTTCACTACAGGTCGAGCTTCTGTAGTGACCAGGTGAGTCTCCGTCTTCACTACAGGTTGAGCTTCTGTAGTGACCAGGTGAGTCTCCGTCTTCACTACAGGTTGAGCTTCTGTAGTGACCCGGTGAGTGTCCGTCTTCACTACAGGTTGAGCTTCTGTAGTGACCCGGTGAGTGTCCGTCTTCACTACAGGTTGAGCTTCTGTAGTGACCAGGTGAGTGTCAGTCTTCACTACAGGTTGAGCCTCTGTAGTGATCCGGTTTAGGCGGGAGTTGTTCCCGTCCTCCCTAAAGCCTTTTGCAAACGGATTATGATTAATTTTCAGCTGGGTGATCCGAAAGTTTTGATAGGTAGTGACAGCCATGAATTCAGTTTGCGGAAAAGTAAAGGTCATGCTCTCTGGTCCCATAACCACAGGCTGTTCAGGTGTTGGTACGTCCCCATCTGGGACAGGTATCACATGTAGCCTTGGAATGTAGCGATGCATGGAGTGTAGGATTATATGGCCATCCTGGTCTTGGGAACAATTAGTCAGTTTGAGTTTGTAGAAGGACAACAAGCTACCCATCCACTCTGAGCCTCGATTGGGTGAGTAATGGTGGGAAAATGCACGGATCAGAGTCTGGGCCTGGTGCTCTGCTGGTCCAGTGACCTCCCATTTGGATGTGCTCCAACGGTACCTGTACTGGTCCGATGGAACTATGGAAAGGACCAGACTGTACTGCCGCTCAGGATCTAGGCCAGCCAGGCGATATCGGCAGTACGGGAACATACGGCGCCCCTGTTTAGTGAGAATCATTTCAGTTCCACAGCTGTTGAACTGCTTCCACACGCTGTTATTCTCCAGAGTGACACTGACGCCTTTGAAGGTTAGCACAGTCGGAAAGACAGTTTCCATGTCTGGACTGCCAAATGTTGTAGATGGCAACACAGACAACGATAGTGGGGGTGATTCTGAAATGTTGACAAGGCTTGTTTCTGTGCATGTTAGGGAGTCTGTTGCTGATGCGATATGTGAGGTAGCTGGGCTCGTTTCAACAGTCCCTTCAAAGATAGTGAGTGACGTTGCAGCAGGCTTGGCTGGGCTAGCTTTAGCAGGTGAAGAGATAGGCAAGCTACAATCATTACTTGCCATGGAGACAGCTTTCGTTTCAATCGTTGTCTCACTAGGCACATCGGGGCTCATAGTGGTTGGATCAAGAGGAGTTGAAGAAGGGACGATAGTAGAAGGAACTGAGGAGCGAATTGTAGTGGAGCTCCCCTCCTCATCCTCCAGTGCATGGGGGTCCTCCATCGATACGAGTTCAGAGTCTGTGGCAGGCATCACCAAGGGCTGTGGCTGTCCCACTTCATCAGATACCTGAAAATGAAATAATAATAATGTTAACTCTATAGCAGAAATGTTCATGTGCACAACATACATTTCAGAGTTAATTAAACACAAGTGCTAAAATCAGACAAAAAAAGGAAAAGAAAACCAATTTGCTGACATAAAGCAATTACAGGTCATCCACTCAGACCAAAGACTGAAAGAAAAAAAATAAGAGCCATAAAAGATGAAGCAAGAAATGTTAACAATTAAGAGAAATTCAGCATTCAATACATCCACAAGTGTGTTGACAACAGTTTTACTAGTAGCATTACTAGTATAGAAACATTTAGCCACAAACTCGCATTACAACATTCCTAAAATAAATATGTACTCCTTTTCAGATTGTCTTGGCAAAACAGAGCTTTTGGGTGCTGGCAAATATCAATATAGTTGCAGCATCAGTGGTGTTGCAACACTGTGCTACCCGTTATTGGATATATCCATATATTCTAGGATATATTGCTGATAAACACAGTCTAAATATAAAGTGCACCTGCATTTTCTGGGAAATCAATGTATATATCATATCATATACAATTATGACATTCTCAATTGTTGCTGGTTGTGTGAATGTTTTGTAAGCCATAAAGCACCCAGACCAAATTTATTTAAGATATCTGGATTCACAGAACAGCTCATTGTGTCCAATAGGAATTCCACTCAGAATCAAACCACTGCATTAAACCAGAGCAATTTCAGGATAGGTCGTACGCTCCTGAAAATTAAATTAGCTACTAATGGAGAAAATATAATTTATTTACAACCATGAGCCAAATCCTTCTATGAGCTAGTGGTGACTTGTTTGACCATGTAAGGTCATGTAAAACATATAATTATAAACTATATCTAACATGCCAAGCTATATAAAAAGCTTTGTCAAGTGTGGCTTCACATAAAGAGGCTGAATTGTGATGATGTTGCACACCCTTATTTGCACCATCAGAATAAAATGTATAACATGTTAAATGAAATCTAGACCAGAGTTCAAAACCACAAATACAGAGAAATCAGGTGATAACATTAGTATGAATAAAGAATAAAGAAAAGACAATAATAAACAAATACGCCCCAGACATTTGGCTTGCAGACCTTAAGAAACACCATGTGACTAATTATACTTATACTTTATCAAATAACACAAAGGGTGGTAACGCCTAAGTATTTTTATAATTTCTCTTCAGTCTGAGGAAAGTGGACTTTGTCTTTCCTGAAGTGTGCTGCGACCACTTCGGTCTGACTGACCAATAGTCTGCCGGACTGATATCACACAGCCGAGGACATGGCTGAAATGATCGGACAGGCCTGTGTTTGAAGTACTTAAGACTCTCAAAACGGAAATATCTTTAAATGTTTCTACCTTAGCAGCTCTAATGAAATCATCTCCGTCGACGACAGCTAATAACATGTGCTTTTTAAAAAAAAATCGCTTTCCTGCCCTCTCTGGGTCAATTTAGTAATCACACAGTCACACCACCAACACACAGATGCTGGAGCCTGGTCTAAAGGTGTTAACCGGCCAAACGAGTGCATCAACTGTGTTATTACCGGCATGTTTACCACACAAACTCCAAACCGTTCTCCGTAAAACTATTTTCAATCCTAAAATAATTAATCACGCCGCAAATTTAAGTTGTTTAACAACAGCTATGTCTTCCTCACACAGTAAAGAGGAAGGCCGCCCGCTCCACCACTCACCAAGTTGGAAAAGTTGCAGGTTTCACTAATGCCTCACCTTTCAACGTCGGCTGAATGCCTCGTGGCCTACGGGGGCGACATAATGATAACGTTCACGGTAAAACTCCAACTGTTGCGCGTCGTCGTCGCCGTTGAAAGGGCCTCGGTGAATCCCTCGAACATAAACACAAACTGGCAAATGGAGGCCGAGAGCCACGCCAGTGTATGGACCGACCCGAGCGTGCACGCAATGAAGCCAAAGCGCATGCACAATATCACCCCCCTTCAATGGCGCGTGATTCCCGGGCCGCCAGCGCGAGGGAAGCGGGAGTCCACCATCCCGGAGATTTTTTTTTCTCGCTTGTTCCCACCTCGAGCTCAGACCGCGCACCGGTAAGGACAACTCTCAGCAAGTTTGCGCGAAAATGTTTCGGATGTGTAATTCCGGAGCTGAGAGCACAGAGCCGAGACTTTACCTTCATTCCTTTGTATTTCCTTTACTTCTTCTACCTTTTCGATCACATTTCCATTCTCACCCTGTCTGAAGCACATACACACACACTCTCCTCTCTACTCCTCTCGCTCACACACATACACACACATCCGTGCTCTCTTGCTGTGACGTAACACGTACACCATGGCGGTCGAGCTCCAGTAGCCAATGACCAAGCTTCCTCCGCAGGACTTTACCGGCCAATTGTTTCATGCCTGAATTTGACCTAAACGTCGATTAAAAAAAGTTATTTTATAGCATGTGACAATCAACGCAGCTTCATTGTAAATAGTCCCCCTCGACAATGTATAAAAATGTACCTGCACATTCTAAACCAATCACTTATAGTTTACCTTTTCTAAAAGTGTTGAACCACAAGCCGCAAAACAAGGTGACTGGCTTCGTTTCTCTGATAAGATGGCGGCTAATAGGCTACGAAATATGATAAATACAGGCTATTTTAACTGAATTATTGTCCATGAATAATTAACCCGGAGCAACCGAATCTTTATCAAAGATATATAGTCTTTATTTAATTGTGTGATCTTTATAGAGGTCAACTGGACTAAACTCGCCTAAACAAATAGGGTGTCTTAAAATATCGATCTGACGAAACTAATACCCAAAATAATATCTAAACCTATACCAAAACCTGCTGGCGACAGAATTAATAAACTAAGCAAATCTAGACAGCAGCTCACTTTTCAAATCCATTAGTGTCTTAATCTGACTAAGAAATGTATTATTATTATTATTATTATTATTATTATTATTATTATTATTATTTTTGAGAAGTGAAATAAGAAACGCATGGAAGGAAGATGGCTCAGTTATGATTCAGTGGCGACAGTAAGGGGCGGGGGGGGGGGGGGGGGGGGGTTGGGCTATAGACAATAATTCAATAAATGAACTACTGAATAAATACTGCGATCGTGCATCACAGCTGTTATGCACGTCTGGAGACATGGGTTAACGCCAAATTACATCTTGAGTTGATTACGTTTAAGATGATCTGAGTCGCTTCTGTTTTCTTGCTTGTGAAATAAAACACAACAAAAAACACGACTTCACTTTATAGATAAGACGCTGGTGTAGGTTTATATTTCTGCCTACATACGTAGAAAGACTGAATTATGACAACATCAAGAGTAATATGTTATTAAATCAACAGGGCGGGGTCTAACCAGGATTAGGAAGTGGGAAAGAAGCCCACATGAACCTAACCGTCTTTTGCATTCCACGTGGGGATCTCGTGGCTATATGCTGCAGCCATTCCTGTTGTGGAGTTTCCCAGTGTGTCTTAAAAACCCGATCAATTATAGACAAAATGTATATATTTGGTGGTGAGGGGTATACCATGAAAGCCGGTTACATACAGCTCCCATATTAAAACAATACCCTATTAATCTGCAAGGCAAAATCTCTCATAATAACAATAGAACAAAACAATAATAAAACAATAAAATAATATCCGTAATAATTTTTCCAATTTCTCCAGTTACAGGAAGTTTAAATATTTTCAGAGGAACAGACTATTTATTATGTGCTAGACATAATTATATTTACTGTACAACTTAAAAAGATGTATTTTTTTTGGTTGAAAAAGCTTCACATCATTTCGTGAATATTTAAAAATCACTTATTTTTCATGATGGGCCAACTAGAATAATTATTTATAATAACACATTACTACTATTTAACCACCACACTTTGGGTTATTACTCCCCTGCTCGTGCCACTGCATAAATACACACATTTGAGAGAGACCAGTGTAAGAACTCTTTAATAATGTGTATTTTCTATTTTACTTCCATAACAAACAATACAGTGTGTACTGACAGCTACCAAATTGTGATGTCACTAATGTAAAATCAGCAGTGGCAGCGCAGACAAAGAATAGTGCACAGACTTTGTGTGGCCTTTGTGAGCCTCTGTCACAACTGTCAAACCACATTTATGATTACCATGAACAGGCACAATATATAGTCTCAGCATCACCATTTTAAAACTAGTGTTAATA
Organism: Cottoperca gobio; assembly: GCF_900634415.1. Classification (NCBI taxonomy): domain Eukaryota; kingdom Metazoa; phylum Chordata; class Actinopteri; order Perciformes; family Bovichtidae; genus Cottoperca; species Cottoperca gobio. Next base: position 13,522,324 of record NC_041378.1, on the reverse strand, counting down.
AGGGACTGCTTTTGAGTTTAGACTTTGGACATGATATATAGTTTAAAAGTGATCCATAATTTGTCAGGTTTACATTTAAAGCGCAAATGAAGATGTCAAGACAGAAGAAAAATAATGAGCAAGTCTTCCCGATGCAGCCAGGCTCTCCTCAGTGTATCAGAGGCACTCATACCTCATGGTGGTATTGACTCTACAGTATTGTCTATGGTACATCATGTCATTTGGGGCTGTTAAGTTATTGTTAAAGTTTGCTGTGCTGTCGGAAGCTAAATAATTTCACACATTCACCTAGTTTTTATTTTATATTTAACACTTTAAAATGGAAACCCATATGAGCAGATATTTAACGTCAACCTACAATCACCTAGATCTAAATAAATCTAACCAAATTGGTCCCAATTAGACTTAGTAGGTCACTATGACTAATATGTGATCCATGACAAATCACTAACCATAAGATTTATCCTGCACTTGACTCAGAACAGATTGAATATTTAAATTACATCACATTTACTCCTAAAAGATGACAACTTATTATTGTACTGCAAACACAAGTCATGTTGGTGTCTATGCACAATACATCATATACAGCTGTTATGTGTAGAATTGCAAAGAAATAAGTGAGTTTGCATGTATCAATGTATGCATGAAGCAGAGACTTGTCATGTCTTTAGGGCTTATTTTGTGTTGCACTGCATCGTATGAGATTTGCTTGCACTCCTCCAACTTCCAAGCTGTAATAGAGCTTCTCCTGGAATGACAAAAAGTTTTGTTTTTCAGCCTTAAAAACGACAGACTTCAATGCTTTTGTCATTAAAAAAAACACTTTTTTATATATATATATATATATATATATATATATATATATATATATATATGAAACTGTGGGACTGAATTTGTTGATTGACAACAAATTGCAAAAACAAAACGTGTACAACTTAAACATAGATTTAAACAAAGGTCTAAAATTGCAATACAAGGCTATAATCGGTTTACTGATGAAAAGTACAAATAAGGTCTGAGCAAGGTTACGTTTCTTAAAATGTTAACAACAAAAAAAGAGCTCTTCCCAACTCAATTTCAAAAACAGAAGAAAAATCTTTGAGTTACTTCTTTATAAAGTTCTTGAGAGAGAACAGGTTAGTCCCCATCCCGTACACATACGGACTGATAGATGTATAGGAAGTTGAGATAAAGAACTCAATTTCACCCCAAAAAGGAGAGTCAGTGGGGCTAACAGTCAGCTGGAAGATCAAGTAGAGAGTCCAGTCAACCTGGAACAACCCCATCGCTGCCAGCACAGCTATTGTGCTTCTCTGGAGCCTCTGAATTTTGCTCTTCCTGCCGAACTGGCTCGACCCGCTCACGCTTGCCACGGGTATTACTGTTTTCCTCTGATTAAGCAACGCCGAGAGGATGATGCAGCTGGTGACTGTGACGATGATCAGAGGCAGCAGGTAGCACACCAGCATGAAAAAGTACTTGTAAACACGGTTGAGTATGGGGCAATAATTTCCACTACACTGAAAGAAGTCTGCAGGGCAGCCGGTGCTATTTCTTGTGATGTTTTCCGCAGGGCCTTGAGGCTTCATGACAAAAATGGGGAGACTCATCAGCGTGGCGAGCATCACACAAAGTCCGCTCACCTTCCAGGCTGACCTGATGCTGTCCAGGTAGATCGGGTTGACCCGTCTGTCGGCGTCTCTCAGTTTCTGTTGGCGGAAGATGCTGATGAGGACAGTGAAGAGAATGCTGGTGATTTCGCCAAACACTGTCAGGAACTTGAATGTGTGGCACGACCAAGTGTCGATGGTGGCGGAGGGAGTCTGGAGGTTGATAATATCATAGATGTTCACGATGAGAATTTCCTCCAAGTTGGCAGCAGCCAGTCCCAAGAGGAACAACCCAAAGGATTTGACTCGGGAGAACTTGGTCTGAATGATGGCGAGGATGAGAAATACATTACCCACAACTCCTATGCAGGAAATGACGACTCTTAAACCCAGGAGGTTGATAGAGAAACCAACCATTATTGAAAGTAAGCTAAATCACACAAAACAGCAGGCAGAGATATGACTTTCAGAGCGAATTTGTGGTGCGCATTGTCCCTCTTTGTAGCATCACTGACCAGACACCCTTGTTATCAAGTTCTCAAAGATGGCAAGAACCTAGATCGGTGATTGGCTGCGCTCGTTATAGACAAGGGGAAAACAAGACGATGCTGGAAACAATGAAGGCTGGGAGTCATTAAAGTTTTACCTCTGAGCTTTTCAAAGATTCATCTTGAGACCAGCGCAGTGTCTGATTTAAAGCAGTGGCAGGTTTTTCCACTGGCTGACAGCTCATTTACATCCTTCAACACTTGTTCTCTGCCTCGTTTTTGTCATTTTGTGGTTTAATTGGCATGCTGTATTTTGACTTACAACACACTACCGAGACATACCGGAAAATCAACTTGATGACATCTTTCTTAACATCTCCCCTATTACCCATTTGTTGGCAGTTAACTTGTGTAATTTTTCTCCGTCAATTAATTAGAGGTGTACAGAAATTTGAGGGGCTATGTCAAAGCACTTAATTAAATTAAAATACAGATATCATTGAGATGGAAATAGCATTGCTTTATTGGTGATACTATCCACCTTATATACTTTATATAACATGTGTGTGTGTAATCTAACAGTATTTATTTGGAAAATGTGCACTGTTCAGAGAAGAAAGGTTTGAAACTGAGGTTAAAACTTTTATTCAGGTCACAGTGTCGATCGTGTCTCTAAATACAACGTACTTGTGGAAACTTCCTGTTACAGAATAAGAGAATCATTACACCAAAGGATATGAGAGAAGAACTGATCAGTACTAAAAAAAAGACATTCATGAAAATATAGTCACTTTGGCAAGTGACTATATACCAATATAATGAGGTTTGGACAAATATCTCTTTTAATTACTAGGGTAGTTAGGAGTGTATTTTAGTGTAAACATTTTAAATATTAACATAAATAATTTCCTCCTAAATCTGTTTATGTGGTGGAAAAACAGAAAAAAAGGCACAATGGGACAGGGGCTTCTGGACCCTGCTGTTCACACAGGACCAGTTCATGTTCCAGCTTGTCTCTTTCCCTTTTTTTAGCGCGCTGTCTAGTTAGCAGACACTCTCTTCAATCAAGCACTGCATCCTGATTCAGCTTAATTGAGAGTGTGTGTGTGTGTGTGTGTGTGTGTGTGTGTGTGTGTGTGTGTGTGTGTGTGTGTGTGTGTGTGTGTGTGTGTGTGTGTAATTAAGGATAAGCCCTACACTGGCAGTAAATGGGTAAACTAAGTGTTATGTAATGAGCATGAGTAGTCCTTTTTCATCATTCAATAATTATCAGTCAGAGACCTGTTCAAACAACATTTACTAGTGGTTTCATTGTTTCATTGTATTAAAGTGCAACAAAGTGAATTGATCGCTTTCAAACGTATGTTCTCTATGAGCCATTCTTCTCTACATTTTACTGTAAATCCAACCCTCACTGTTGTTTCAGTCCAAAACGTGATTTAGTTGGGGTTTTCCACAAATCACATCTGTTTTTCTTCTTTATTTTGTGTACACACTCGCTGGACTGTGTTTTGCTGAAAACCCAACCATAAACCCCTTAATAGATGGAATAGATTTTTACTTTGGGTTATTACCACAAAACACTTTTTTAGGGGTTAGCACATAAACAAGATTACAGCCACACTAATTGCTTTGTGAAGCTGTACTTACAGGCACAGCAGTGCTTTGAGCCAAATGCCGAAACCAGCATGCTAACATGCTCACAATGCTAACATGTTAAAAGATGTTGAAAGATGAAGCCCATGCGGAAGTGTCTTAAACTTGCATTCTTTCATAATGCCAGCAGGAAGTCTGATTGTAAAGGAAGTCTATAAAAAATGTACCCTACTTCTAACTTGGTTTTCCTGATGAGTTTAGGGTCTCAATCGCTAGTTTCAAGTCTTCTTCAATACAGCATGTTCATTTTGTATATTATGTCCCATTTAAAGTAAAATAGATGATAAAGCAGGGTATGCTTTACAGCTGGGCTAGCTTGTGATTGACATGTCGCTACCACAGCATTGTCCAGTTTGAGTGCTCTCTGTGTTTTCATCTTACAACTTTAACCCTTTCATAGTGTGTTTTCAGTTCATGAAAGTTAATTGTAACATTTTGGATGTCTAAAAAGGTCTTGTTCAGCATTCGGTTGTACTTTGCAATACCCTGTCGTGTCACCTCAGGTTCCAAAAAACCAAGATGGTGACGACCAAAAGGACAAATTTGAGGCTTCAAAATCGTACTTCACAAACCAATGGGTGACGTCACATGATCTACGTTCACTTCCTCTATACAGTCTATCAAATAAAATCAAATGTATTTATATAGCCCAATATCACAAATTATACATTTGTCTCAGTGTGCTTTACAGACTGTACAGGTTACGACATCCTCTGTCCTTAGACCTTCGCATCGCACAAGGAAAAACTTCCTAAAAGAAACCCCATAATTAAAGGGGGAAAAATGGAAGAAACCTCAGGGAGAGCAACTGAAGAGGGATCCCTCTCCCAGGACGGACAGACGTGCAATAGATGTCGTGTGTACAGGATAAACAACATAGTACAAATACAACATTTGACAGAAATTATGTTGTGTTGAAAAAGAGAAAGTATGGATGAATCCAGGAAAATGTCAAAAAGGCTTCCCGGTGTCCGGCAGGACCAGGGCAGCAGACGCAGCCACGATTCCTGATCCTGACGTAAACTTTATCAGTGGTAACCTGCCGCATGAGAGACACAGAAACTCTGAGGATGATGCCCCGGATGCTGATTTAGTAACATACATTTACATAAATGCATACAGATAGAGAGGGAGAAGAGGGGAGAGGGAAGGGAGGAGAGAGGAAGAGAAGGAGGAGAGCAGGGAGGTGTCCCCCGGCAGTCTAAGCCTATAGCAGCATAACTAGGGGCTGATCCAAGGCAAGCCTGAGCCAGCCCTAACTATAATCTTTATCAAAAAGGAAAGTCTTTAGCCTGCTCTTAAATGTGGAGCCCAGCCAAAGAAGCCCAGCGCCCTGCCTGAAATTCAAGGTGTTTTTTTTTTCTCGAATAAAAAATAAATAAAAAAGATTTAATTCACAACTTTCAATTTCACATTGACAGGTGCTCTTTTATTAAATAAACTAAACGCTTATGCTATTGATCTAATTTACGTGCACGTTTCAGTTTGTATTGTCTGCTTTGCACATTCACATTCTCTCCTTCGCTCCGTTTTGCGAAGGGCGGGGCTTCGCAGCTGACACACACACACACGTGCGCACACACTTACACGTGCGCACAGAGCGGAAGAAAGGAGAGGGGAGAAACCGCACCACCCCCCCCCCCCCCCCCCTCGCACGGTGAGCGCCCCTCCAAAGCATTACACCTAGGAGAAACACTGCAAGTAATCCTGCATTCTGGGAGCGCAATGCTCTAGTTGGTTTATAAGGTACTATGAGATCTTTAAAATATGCTGGAGCCTGACCATTCATTGCTTTGTAAATTAGGAGAAGGATTTTGAATTCTATTCTGTATTTTACTGGGAGCCAGTGCAGTGCAGCTAATACAGGAGTAATATGATCTCGTTTCCTTGTTCTTGTCAATACATGTGCCGCTGCATTTTGGATCAACTGAAGTGTGTTAAGCGACTTTTTGGGACAACTTGATAACAATGAGTTGCAGTAATCCAGCCTTGAAGTAACACATGCATGGACTAGTTTTTATGCATCATTTTGAGACAGGATGTGTCTTATTTGTGCAATGTTACGTAGATGAAAGAAGGCAGTCCTTGAGATTTGTTTTATGTGGGAGTTAAAAGACAGATCCTGATCAAAGATGACGCCAAGATTCCTTACAGTGGTGCTGGAGGCCAAGTTAATGCCATCCAGAGCTTCTTTTCTCATTAGAAAATGCGTTTCGGAGGCGTTTAGGGCCAAGTATAATAACTTCAGTTTTGTCTGTGTTTAACATCAAAAAGTTGCTAGACATCCAAGTTTTTATGTCCTTAAGGCATGCTTGAAGTTTAGCTAATTGATTGGTTTGATCTGGTTTAATTGATAGATATAATTGGGTATCATCCGCATAACAATGAAAGTTTATAGAGTGGTTCCTTATAAAATTGCCCAAAGGAAGCATATATAAGGTGAATAGAATCAGTCCAAGTACAGAACCTTGCGGGACTCCAAAACTGACTTTGGCTGTCATGGAGGATTTATCGTTAACACGTACAAATTGAGATTGTTCGTATGTGTTTAGCAGCTGAAAACTTAAGGTGCTACAATCAAGGGGGACATGATTGCGTGAATCCAATTTCATGACAATCCATCCATTAGCCTAGTTGCTTAGACTCCAAACAACAAAGGTCACCAAAATCTGTAGCTTTTATCCTTTGATAAGCAGGAATGTGTTAAGAGAATTTAATGGAAATTCAAACAATAATTGGTGAGATATTTCAGTTTCAACTTTGGATCCCTGACTAACCGACATTACGCACTTTTCAATGTTATACTGTCTCTGTATAGCGGACGCTCTTATCCAAAGTGACTTACAGTGACACTCACTACAGGGACAGTCTCCAACAACTCAGGTTTTAGTACCTTGCTCAGGGGCACAATGGCAGCCCTGGTATTGAACTCACAACCTTCTGGTTTGGAAGGCGCACCAGACTACTAGGCTATCACCACCATGTTTACTATAGTAAGTGTCTAGTGCCATGTATAGTAAGTGAATGAATAATGAAATAGACATTTTGACATGTCATAAAAAAACACATTTACTTTTATTAAGTTCTTTTATGTATTATTCAAAGTGAAGAATTGGGCTTGGCCTGTAAGGACTGAAGACCTAATTTGCACATGATCTTCATAATTCGAAGTCAAACCTGAGAAATTGGGACAGGAAGAATTTGGACTTGAGCGTCAGCTGCATAAAATTTAATCTAAATGTTAATATGCTGCAACAATCTAAATAAATCACTTGCCAATCACTTTGTTAAGATGCTGTTCAAGAATTATATTGCTTGGTGGAAGAATTACATTTAATTACAGGTTCACCAAATTAAAATGTGTTTGACTCTTGCGTTGAACTGTTAGCTGCTCAAAAATCACTTGTCCGTGGAGTTAATTAAGTGTGAAGGTGTGAAATAGAGTTTACAGAGGAGACTCAAAAACTAAAATGCATGGTTGGTTTTGGACATTCAACAAGAATGAGTGTGAGAGGAAAAGCATCCTGTCTTGCAGTTTTGGACCACTACTCAAAAGCTATAATTCCACAGCTAACTAACTTTTGTGACCAAAGTGTGTTCAAGCTCCAACATCAGCAATCATCCATGCTAAAATGTTCTGTGGCAGGTCACTGAATCTCTATCCGCTGCAGCAGTGCTGTTTTATAGTTGAGTCTGTGCTCTGACTATTCAACATAGAAGATAATTTTCCATTGGGGTTAAATGAAGACATCACACCACCACCTCCTTATGTGCTGTATTTCATTGCACAGATCCTGAAAAAAGTCTCATGCTTGCACAGCGAGCTTCTCGTCCATGCGAATCTGGACGAACCGTTTTAAATAGTAGGGTTTTAGTGAAAATGCATGTGTTTCGAGAAGTAGTGAGAATACGACTGGATAAATGAGACCTAGATTATACTGCACAAGTAGTGTGAGAGTTTGTAAACTGATGTTATGATAGTTTTGCTGTTGTTAAACGTGGCCCCCATTTACTTCCATTTATCAAGACTATTCTCTGTTTTTGGATTCTTCGTTAACTGTGACGGCATGCGAGATAAACACATTTTTCTTCACAAATTCAACACAGGGTTAGTAATTGATGTACAAATGGTGATTTTGGCCGTGAAGTATTCCTTTAACACAGAGCTCCTCTACAAACAAGGGACAAAAGACAGTGGATCATATTAGATAATAATGCAGGACCACAAATGTAGGACTCTTCTTTGTTAAAACTGCATTTTATGATGCATATTCCTAAAAATAATTAAAATGACACTACTAATTCACATACAGTGAACCTAGGGGTTCAAGGAGGTTGGCCACTTCACATGGAGATGGCTGGAAAGTCAGTGTCCATGTTGTCAAAGTAAATATTTTGTAATGCTTTAGGGGTCATGTAGATTATTAGAAAAGAAAATACTAAATTGTTTATTTTCATTGGGAATATAATTTGCAACCTTGAGCATGGAGCCCTTCGAAGAGACGCAGCTGAGGTTTTCCTGGCCTGAATCCCACTTTGAGGCACACTGGTTTGTAAACAGGTGTTTCCAGGCTGCCTGACAGTCATCGCCGTGTCCTGTTAATGCCACAGCAACATACATCCAAGAAAGTTACCGGGGTGGGTCCAAAAAAGGCAGATACGCGTGGATACCCCTTTAAAAGGCTCACCATGTTGCCATCACATGCTTCAGCACAGAAGTAGGATGAGGATGTTCTGGTTGTTGTTGTTATGTAAAACACATTTGTTTCTTATATAGTCTTAAACGGGACTGGACTGGACTTTTGCTGAGGATTTCTTTTTACTTTGTATGACAGGAGCGGGCACAGCCCACCCCGTCTGTCAGCGCTGCAGTCAGTCATGTTGTGCTGCTAGTTGTTGTTCACTAGCAACACACCGACTGGTGCGCAAACTGAAAGCTGCGTGCAGTGTTAATGCCAAGTGACGGGATATAAGCGACGTGTGTGCGGGCTACGGACTCTCTACTATCTCTAGCAGCAAGGCTTTGCAGCCGTGTTGGGTGTCGGAGTGGATGGGATATAAAAACATCCCGAGAAAACCCCGCTCGCCTCGGAAAGGAGTGTTACCTCTTCTTGCTAGAACAGAGTTGTTGGCTCCCGTCTCTTCTCTCCTCTCGTCGATATTTTAAAAAGAGGTTCCCTCGAGTGGAGTGCCGACATTCGTGGAGACAGTCGTGTGTATTTCCTCTAGTTGAGTTACATCGGTTAACCAGTGGGAGGAGGCTGACTTGCCTTACCTAGCCATTAGGAAAACAAGGTGCCCTGACTGGCTCCTCGCACCAGTGAAAATTAGACGATAGTGCCCGCCACGCAGAGCTACGTTACGGTAAGTAGCGGCTGCTCCACATTATCTTTCCTCATTGCTTTCTTGTTCGTTTTTTTATTCAGGCAGAGCAGGGGTCGCATGGCCAGCTTTCCCCTTTTTGTGTATGCTTTTTTTAGTCATGTATGCAGGACGTTGCAGAGGCAGATACTGGCCATGGTGATGAAGGAGATTCCCAAGGAGTGGTACTCAGTCGGACTGGCCGTGCAATGTGTGTTATCATACCCCCTCACCCCCCTCCCCCAGTCACCTCCGCCACCACCAGCCCCAGCCACCGAAGTGTAATGTTAAAGCGACAATAGTGCTTTGTGTGCTGAATAGATGGACACAAGGTCAATTATAACGACACAGCAGCCCCCGAGCTCACTAATACTATGATTGACTGGATGAACGTTCACCTGGATATCAACCCCACTGCGTGTGTGTTGGTGTGTAGGCTGTGTGTGTGCGCGCGCACGAGGGGTTACAAACTTTACGGCACATATGCCTGTGGCATTTCTTAGGGGTATAATTCACGTGTGACTCATGTTGGGCCTTTAACGGGCTACTTTAGGTTGAGTGGAAATAAACAAATCAGTCACTTTGAACTGAGCGATAACAGACAGCGGTGTGTTGCTCTGCTCAGGTAAATGAAGAGGCGTCACAAATGCCAAAGCAATTGGCCCACATCAACGTTTGCCAATTAGGTCATGAAGGCAATGAGCTCATAACGGAGGATGCTATTATGATATACATATATCACACACACACACACACACACACACACACACACACACACACACACACACACACACACACACTTCCTGTGGGTTGTCAGTGGATGATCTTCAGGACATGCACTGTTGAGAGGTGTGTGGGGGGGGGGGGGGGGGGGGGGAGTGGATACAGAGGGTCTTATTGAGTGATGTTTCTTTTTGGCCAGATTAAATTAAACCTGGACTAAACACAATATGAAATCAGTCATGTGTAAATATTTCATCACTTTAATAGAAGCCTGTTAAACTAAATACACATCTGATATACATTACATAAGGACATCCTGTGTGATAACAATTTCCTGTTTTGTGCAGATATGAACTGGAATCTGTTAAAACCTCATAATTCCTTAATTCCCAATCCTACACATTTTATGTTACCCTTCATTTGAACTCAATACGTTGGTTATACAATAGCTGCGCATGCCATTTTTATAACTTGCAATTCATGCACTTTTAATATTGGTATAGTGCATCACAAACCCATATTTAAATATTTATTCAGCAGTGGTGGAGGAAGTATTCCGATCTGTAAGTTAAGTAATAGTTTCTATTCAACTATACAAAAGTAAAAGTCCTTCATTCAAACTTGCTAAACTGACTATGCTTCTGGTGTTTGGGGTTTCCAGGAACATACAAGGTGTAACAATGAGCATCATAGAGCTATTAGATTTTGGAAATCCATAAATTTACTTAAGAGTTATACAGTAAGTGGAGATATGGGATGGGAAATATCAGACATAAATGTCAAAAGCTTTATCTTTGGATTAGTCTTGTGAATATGTCTGATCAGAGACTCACTAAAAAGATATTTATGTATCCTCATGATTGTTTGCACTTATTGTAATTCGCTTTGGACAAAAGCGTCCGCTAAATGAACTGTAATAATGTAATAATCATATTTAATTTGGACATTTCCCATGATAATCCCTGAGCTAAAGAGTTGAAATCCTTATTTTATTTGAACGCTTTGGCTTTTGGTTTTCACAACAGGTTACTTTTGTGTTATTCAGGAGATTATGAGCAAATTGTTTCTCATGTAAATAAAAAAAATGGTCTGTTGATATAATAGTGTAAAAAAAACAAGGTTATGGACATATTGTGTCTTAAAGTAACTGCAGTGTTGAATTTTATGTGAAGGGTAATCTAAACAAAGACAAAGATCTCAATGTGCACAGTTGCGCTCAGGGAGCCCTAGAGAGCGTCAGGTTCCAGAAGTCGCCTGGCTGTTTCTGGTGTGAAAGCTTAATAGATAAAATTGAGTGTGGTTCATCTTTGTTTTACTGTACTGTCTACAAAGACATGAGGGATGTACTTTTTTGTTGAATTTATGCTGAATTCTTTTGGCTGGATGACAATGAAAAACTTGAGTTTTGCTTCAGGAAGAGAATCTGTTTTGTAGCAGATTGTATTTGCCAAGCTTGGGAGAGAAGACAGGATATTTAAGACCGAGTGGTAAAATAATAATAATAATAATAATAATAATAATAATAATAATAATAACTGGTAATGGAATTAAATGTTTGACCATTACTACTGTATTTATGGTTTCTTGTAACCCCGTAACGGTTGAGCACTTTGTGTGCTAAACACAAATATATATCAAAATCTACAGAAAATGACCAATTCGACTGATATATTATCATATATTATGTTATTAAATTGTAAATACTGATCAGTAGCATTTTATTTTGTGACTGATTGCGGTGGAGCTTTAACTACTTTACATACAGTTGGATAGTTTAGTCGTTCCCAACCTGGGGGTCAGGCCCCTCCACAAGTTAAATCTGAGGCGTCATGAGATGAATAATGAGGCAGGAACAAAGAAAAGCAGACTTTTGATTTTGGACTGAATCTTTGTGCTTTATGTTAGAAATTAATTGGATAATTGGTTGCCTTTGTACTAACTGGTACAAAATAAAACCGATCAGCTGCAGCTATAAATCCTTCTTGTCAAATGAAGAGCTGACTCTTCAAACTAAGAAAATGTAAAGCAAGTATGTCTTCAATGTTTGCTTGTTGATTCAACTTTATATCTTTGTTGAATTTGTTTTCAAGTTCAGTGAACGTAACGCACTTAACTCTTTCAAAACTCACTAAACGGCTTTTAACCAATTAATTAACCTAAGTCCCTCAGGTTGTGCCTTTTTTAATACTGTGCTTCAGTTCATTATGTGAGTAAATGGACTTAGTTACTTGCTTTCACTGTTGATCAGTTACAAAACTAAACTAGAAGCGGACTCGGAGTTCGCCGACCTCCGACAAGATCATGCCCTCTTTAGCAATATTAATGCAAGTGAAAAATAATGCGTGCATCTTGCCCGTGATTTGGATCTGCTCTAAATTTGAATAGGTTTTACCTTGGCCCATGCTACACCCTTCCCCCACGTTTCATGGAAATCGGGCCAGTAGTTTTTCCATAATCCTGCTGACAAATCGTCATGAAAAGACATAACCTCCTTGGCGGGCCTAGGTATTTCTATGCTTTAATATAATCAGAATGAATATAATCACTATTAACCAACAGCCACTATTCTGTCTTGTTCACACTATCATAAATTATTTGCTTCTTTTTTCTGAAAAGTCTCCTTTTTCAGGACTACCATGAAACTATCTGGCAGTGCAAATGAAGGAAAACTGATCTGCCAGGCCACTTATTATTTGACACACTAGTTTATTGTTGTTGAACATTAATCTTTTGGAGTTTCTTCAGCAGACTTTACCACGCAGTCCCTCTTTACCACATTTACTCTCTTTGATCCTACAGACCGCACCCCACCTCACTAAGCCATCGTAAAACTTTAATATAAAAGTGTTTAAATGACTCCCACCTAGACCCGTCATTAAATAGCCATGCAGGTCTAATAACCGAGCCTTGACTGTAAAGGCAATCCTCTGAGAATTATCAATGGATCTCTGCCAACATACAAATCAAAAGCTTGAATCATCAATGAAATACGAGCCATGAGAAGAGTTTTTGGATTAGTGGTATATTCTGGATACTTAAATGGTCTATGCTTATGGTTGTTTTCATTTGTTATATTCGTCACTCAGATGTGCTAATCATTTACAATATGTTTGCCTTAATTTGACTTTCTGCAATGTTCAACAGAAATACCACAAGAGATTTTATGCCACTTCCTCAAATCTGTTCCCTAGTCCTGTCAGTCGCCATGAGGCAGTGATGGAAAGTAAATAAGTACTCAAGTACTGCACATCCCCGTCCACCGCAATTAGGTGTTCTGTACTTAATTGTGTTGTTCAGCTGATTTTGAACAAAACTGAGTACTAAATTGAGCCTTCTATTGAATGATGACGCTTATTTCTACTCTACACCTGCCATTACTACTAACTAACTTGGCTTTTTCCTTTTACCTGTAATGCCACAAAGATCTACAGCACAAGTCTGATGATCTGTTTGAGTGACTGTACATTTAAATTTCATTTTTAATGCCACACTTAATCAAATATTAAATATCAAAATGTGTGTTTACGGTTGTGGTGATTCGAACAGCTCCATACGGGAGCACCTCTCGAGGAGACGCTCGATTATCGTCATGGTTGCTCGGTTTCAGTGCATGAGGCTTGTTAATGTTCATTCACTGAAAAAACCCGGTACCTATACACCAGGTTTCCATTCTCTTCTCTGAAATGAATCACATCTGCTGGGCTGCTTTCTGCCCCATCACATTTCTATAAGAAAAATCTAGCCAGAGCTGACCTTGTGAATATCATGAAATCTTAATATGCAATATCCTTTCATGGTGTTATATGTTAAATTTCATAATTAACCCGTGTGTGTGTGTGTGTGTGTGTGTGTGTGTGTGGTAGACAGCACTCTGGTACATGTGTGTACAGAGGTTGGATGGCCTCTGTGTGTCACTTTCAATGATCCATCTGTGCTTTTCTTAGTAAGAAACCAGAAAGATTAACTTTCACACGGTGAAAGGATGTTTGTGGGTCCATCAATATATAATAATGACTCTTACATCACACAATAATCAGTGCCTCTCATAATACATAGAAGCAAAGTAATGTTGTGATTTTTACTATCATTCATTTTTCATATAATGACTGACCTTGCATAACATTACAATATGTTTTCCATTGGGCCTTAACTCAGTGAATAAATGCCTTTTTGTAAAAATGAATTCTCAAAAGCACACATCTACTTGAAGTAAAATTGTAACGGCTGTTACTATGGAAAATATGTCAAAGTGAATCATTGAATGAGCAAACTAACTTTAAAGGGATACTCCTCACAAAGTCTGTCTTTTAAAGCACGAAACATTCAACCCCTGGAGACTTAAAAGGTGGTTGTTAAAAAGTTAACGTTCGCTTCTAACGGAGAAAGAAAGATTCACAGTTATTAAGTTAAATATCTCAAAAAAACGAAACACAAACTTCTTCAGTGTAATAATTTATTTTGCTCACTATGTTCCAAACATTCATGCTGTATTTGTGCTGGCTGCTTGGTCTGAATTCTTATTGGAGGTGACTGATTGGGTCCCGGCCCTGTCACTCAAACAGTCAAGGCAGTGAGGCGTAACACCTGAGGACCTTCTTTATTGTCACTTAATGTGTGAAAGTAAACTATTTTTTTCTGAGCAATTCTCCTAACCCTACCCTTTAACAAAATCTTGATTTTCATCCAGTTCGCAGAATTTGTTTAATCTAATTGTTTTTAAAATATTTTAATAATGAATGTAAAGCACTAGCATTACAGCATATTTGACGTATAGGGACGTTTAGGTAACTAAATTTAATTGGTTTAAAATTAGGGAAATATTGTGATCATGGTTAAAGATGCATTCATTTATTGATTTATTTAAATTGTATTTGTCCACCTGGAGGAAGCTTAACAAGCAGAAAACATGACAAATCATCACCTAATAAAGTTGTAACATCCTAGCAAACATTATATGTGTTTATTATAAGTTAACAATCTTTCTCCGTTTCGTTCTCTTTGGCGGCACCTACGGCAATTAGCGGTCAGTAAGTTGGCAGTTGGCATCTGGGCCCAGCCTTCTTGGCAACGTGCGCCTAGCGTCTCTGGCGGACCATCCACTGCTAGGTGATGGAAAACGTGTTACTTACTGTGAGACGCTTGTGATTTTTCCCAGGAATGTCGCCACACACACACCAGTTCATAATAATCAGTGGGCCTCAGGCTCGAACGCCACTGTGTTACCTCATTCAGTGATAGACATTTATTTAAATGAACATTTGCATTTGCAGCCATTTTGCCACAGTTTGACACTTCTGTAGTTATTTTTACCAAGTGGGAGATTATAAACTTAATGAACAGCTCTTCAGGCTTGGTTGCATTTACAGTCTGAACGATATGCCGTGAACGCTGTATTTGCATTCATTTGGAGTCATGTGTCTGGCCACCTGATGAATGTCCAATACTGATTCTCACTTTAGCTGTTTTGGTCTCCATCAGCTCCTAAAGGAAATATTAAAACATGTAAATAGTTTTCTAAGACAAATAACAAGTGAGTAGTTTTTAATGTAACAATCAAAATGAATGTATCCGCTTCAGGGACGTATTGATTATTTGGCATTACTCATTACGAAAATCGCTACAGTTTCTTTGTCAAGGCACAAAAAGGCTCGCCCTAAATCAGGCACCTTTTTGAAGCATGTGAATTGATGTAATAACAGTGTAACTAACTGTATAATTCAGCCCTTTCAGCTACTCTGACGTTCATCACTATTTCTTGCCATTAAAAAGGCTTTTGAGTAGGCCCTACTGTAGCTAGCAAAGTGGCTGCTTTCATTGATGGCAGGTTGTGATTTTTCATCTGACAAAAAAAAAGCCTCTAAAATGTTTCTGGAGCAAGAAAAAAAAAACACTAAGAGATTCTCTTTACATGTCAGATGCAATTAAAACCAATAAACCTAATATTTTGTATGGTAACTAACACAGTTTTTAAGTGGTGGTGTGCATGAAATGTTAAGGCATGATAAACTACACCCTGCTATTTTCACATGCCAGTTCTGTGAAGCCATTTTTGTCGGTTAAAATGACGGATAAGATAAATAAAAAGGGTAACTGGTGAGTTTCAAATGTTAGTAGTTAGTCATTTCTGTCTTTTAATTTACACATGTATTAAATGATTTATCAGATCAATGCTAAACACTGTCAACAGTGTCAGCGTAGACATTATGAAAATGTGCCATTGGCTGGTCACAAGCAACACACAGAACCTGTGCACCCTATGAGACACACCTATTAGCAAGGTGCAGGCAATCTAAACAACGACACCGCCACTTCTATTCTTACTCACTCCACATCCTATTAGGAGTGTAAAGCTTCACAAGACTCTCAGGATATTACAAAGTCTGCCGCGATATGTCTTTGATTCAATATCATATGCCTAATTAACAGAATCAATTACATTTATATCAACTCATTACTTGCAACTTAATGATTTGACAGTTTTATTACTGGGCCCCTCCAGACATTTGAATGAAAAACAATCTATTTGTTTTAATAAAAATAATAAACAATATACTTGTCACTGTAAAGGGCCAAATAGTTTTTTTTAGTTGCGCTTCGACAACAGACTTGGCGACACAGACGTGACAGGGGAATTTCAAAATAAAGTTGTATCCTATAGATGATGATATGCATCAATCTTTTGATTTTGCATCTAATTTGTGGATCGTTGCTCACTGACTGACTTTACAATTGGCAAAAAATGTTAATGAACAGTAAACTGAATAATTCAAATCCATATAATTACAACATTTTAGAGACTTTGGCGCTGGGGATGGGAACGCATGACTTCTGTATTTCTGAAAACACTCTTATTTGAATATATGTAATATGATTGGTAGGCTGAAAGTACGTAACAGCTATGTAGTTAGTTAGCTCCACTTCCACCAGCTACAACACTAAACTGCTGCTTAATGAAATGCATAATGCATAAAATACTTCCTCTACTGTGATAAGTATGCGTTTTATAGTTAAACAACAATACACAATGGAGTTAGCTTTTGAGGGAACATATGGTACTTGATCTCATCTGGACATTTAGTTGTTTGTACTTGATGTGTAGTCTAGTTCGTCATGGTTCCAGTCCCAGCTAGTAAGTACATTTATTTAATGATGAATGTCAAGAAATATAAACACATACAGATATTTTAGAAATAAATATTTCTACCATTTAGATACATGGCAGTTCAGAGCTGCTTTTAAGTGAGTTTGAGCTTTCCTTTACATCCCATAACTCATCAGAACTTTGTTAAATGGGAAGCATTTAAAAACCATATCTCCCACGCACCACATGGGACACTGTTGATATCATTTTTAATGCCTTCCTCTTTCAAATTAATTTCTCTAGACGTGTTTTACCAGTCTGGTGGCTGACTGGTCGTGGTGTGGTCACGACAAATGACAGGGTGAGGCTGTGTGTCGTCGTGGTGGTGGTAGGGGGGGGGGGGGGGGGGGGAAGTAACATCCATCGGCCGTGATGTAGCCGCGCCGCGTTTTAATGTAGTGAAAGCAAGTTACGTCGGATACTGTCTGCAGAAATGTAGTTTCTTATCCCCCTTTACCATAAACAGCTGTCTGTCCGTCATTCCAGGAAGGGGGTGTCAAGTGAGCTTGGCCCGTATGGCAATTGGTTCAGATTAAGTTTTTCTGTGCAAATCGGTGGAAGCCCAACCAGGAAGAGCACACACACGCACACACACACATCTCGCAGGCAGCGCCACCGACCGTCCTCTCTCCACTCCTCCCCAGCTCTCCCAGTTACGGAGCTCTGCCATCGCACCAGTCCGGCGGCTTCCTCCCCCCTCTTTCCCCGCAGATTTGTTCGACGGTTCCCGGCTGGCAGGAGGAAGCGTGTCGGCGAGCCGTAAGTTACCAGCTCGATTGTTTTTTTGTTGCTATTTCGCCCTGAATGTTTGAAGTTGTTCCGACTGCCCAGCCGTCCAGAGAGGAGCGCAGAACCCATTTTTCGCTTCGTGCACCAGAAGCGATACACGGGGCTGCTGCTACGTGCCGGATCCTCCCAGGTCTCAACTAGGGCTGGGATCAGAACAGCCACCGTGTCGGTAATGAGGAATCCGGTTAGAAAAATGTGATCAAGACGGGTGACTGCCCTTTATTTTGCTTGGTGTGTGTGTATTCGGGTAGCCCCCCTTCCCTCTCCAGCCCATATTTAGAGCCTGGCTGGCTACTTCAGATGGGCAAGCTACGTCAAGCTGTACTGTATCCCATCCTACTGTATTGCTCGGCCACTGTATGTATATATTTACGCATGTAGTATACATGTAGGCATGTCTGCAAACCTCCCTCGACATCTCAGCGGATCGTGTTGTAGATCAAGCTCAAGGCTGCGGTGCAAGTCTTTGAAGAAAAAAACAACAGACAGTGACCTAATGTTTGAAATTCTTCTCTGTTGATGAACCTCAACATGCCAGCGCCTCATAGCTGCTCCTCACCAGCTGTGAGTGACATGGGAAATGTTAAATAAGAGCCTTCTCAATCCGATCCCAATGGACTTCATTACCCGGCTGGTTATTTATTTTTGATGTGTGTTCTGGATCTACCTTCAAGTTGAAAGGAGGGACATTTTAAAACCAGAGGTGTTAATTGCAGGTGTGATATTGGCTGATGGTGAGTTGGATATGATTGTAGCACATGCATCCAGTGTTCAGTGATCATGGAGCAGAGTTTGAGTTGTTGTCTGCAAGGTGTATTGCATGTTGCTTATTGGTTGGATAATGTAGTGGTTTATGAACCTCGCCTTTTGACACTTTACAATTAAGCCAATCCTTTACTTCTTTGACCTTTTATCATAAATGATAGAATCAGAGCGGACTTGAGTTGTAAGCAGTTCCACGACAAATCGTCATATTTAAGAAATGTTAGAGGCTCGGAGAGGTATTCAGTATTTCACAAGAAAAAGAAAATATTTTGGGATTGAAGGAACATTTTTGTGAGGGGAGGGGGGGTCAGGAAAACAATTTTACTCAAGGGAGGGTATTTGTTGGGAATCAGGGAATGTTAAAATATTTTTGCCTTTTCAGAATTATATACTATTTCATTCATTCTACAGCAGAAATGTTGCGCTGTTAAAGTCCGTCGGCACCAACAGAAGTAGAGAGTGTCTTTATTATATTGTTTTGGGTTTAGGGGTATAAGGTATTGCAGTTTTTCAGGGGGAGGGTCCAAAGAAAATAATAAAAATGCTGTGGAGGGCCTACCTTATTTTAAACTTCCATACAGTCCCTTAGATAAAATAGTTTATAACACACTATTGTGTAGTTGTTAACAGATATGAGGACATTTCTAAGTGTTTATGAATGTCTGCTAACATTTAGGTATAAGCATCCATCACTGGTCTATAAACAGTTAATGAATGCTTCATAATACAGTAAAACATAGTTATAATCACAAATAAACATGTCTTCAGTATGTTTAAGTACATTTATAAATTGTTTTAAACCCGCTGTACATGTTAGTAACATGTTATTACAAATGCTACCATGATATAGTGATAATACAATACCCTGTAATAGTTATACATTATAAACCTTAACCTACAAACTATTTATTACCCCGAAAGTAAAGTGAAACTATCCAGTGCATTTAAAACAACCCACAGTTTGGGATTAATTTAATATGTTGAATTTGTGGCCTGTTATTACTAATATATGCTCATGTAATATTCTCAAAGTAACTCAATGTGTGCGTGTGGTATTCTCTTCTATGTTTGAAGTGATGTTTTCTGTATTGTGGCAGTTTTATCCTTTATTATCACGGCTGTATTGTTATACATTTAGAACAAACTTGTGTCCTCAGCGGTAATTTACTGTGACATTTGGTGCTTCATCTGCTCTGTTGGATTATATTTACCTTTTTAATGAACTATTGTAATATTAATATTTATACCATATAGTTGAATCCAGTACATTAAACTCGTGTTGGATGGAAACATTTATAGTTTGTTTCGATGGTTGCTTATTCCTGTTTCACAGTGTACAAACAGACGAGTGGAGTCTATAGATGATCAGTCAGTTTGTGGGTCCTGATTCTGTGTGTCCACCTGGACTGCTGTTTTATACACATTGACTCCAGAGTCTTGGGAGATCTTGCAAGTCTTATCATAAAAAAGTATCCTGGTGTGCCCGGTGTTTGATGCTCGGAAAGGAGCTGATGATCTGTGTTCTTACCAATTAGAGTTGGAGCGCAGGGTCATTGATCTTCCCGTAAATGTGAGATTACTTCCTGAGGATCACCAGGCCTAACTGTTTAAAGAGCCAAATTGTCGTTTGGCCTCAACGCTGCCACATGAGATAATATCAAACGGGTTATTCTCTCCAGTGTTTCCCCACCTACACTTCTCAACAGTGACCCACAACTGCTGGTGGAAAATTATCTTGGCGGTTTTAAAAGAAAAATCATGATAAAAGCTCAGTATTGATTAGATGTGAGATGTGAGAGGTGCTTTAAACATATTTCGGTTATTGAGATCCTTTAAATAATTCATCGGTCAGATTCTGAATAGGAAATCAGAGTATGAAGTGAAACACTTCTGAATTTTAGGTTTGATGTGTATGTCATACTGGTATTGAATTTCAGTCTCAGCAGGCAAGGTCACACTACAAAACGGATTACATCTTGTCTGAGAAGCACGGCCCAAAGTAACCTGTCCTATGACAGGGCACAGACGGAGGGACACACAAAGATTAATAAACATGCTTCAAAATGTTTCACGGTATTAAAACTTTTTGTCACATTTTAAATCACAAGTGTTTTCAGAGGTTCAGGATGATAAAGAGACGCGGTTATTAAATGCTGTTATTTCCTTTGGGAAACGCTATAGACATGGGAGTTGTACTTCAGGAAGTTATACTTAAATTTCATTAACCCTGGAGCTACACTCGTGTTGGCTATTGGCTGGGAACATTCTGTCATTTCAGTCTTGGACCGCCTTCACGCTGCACAAGCACAGTCGGACGAAATCAAACATGTTTTAAAAATCTTGTCGGGCTTCGACTGTTTATGAGTCGTCAGTTGGGCCAAAATTTAAAGTCTTTAAAGAGTTCACAGAATGAAAACATCAGAGCCTCACACAGCCACGTTAGTCCGAACAGAAGCCTGTAATTCTTGAAGTCCAGCTCCATACAGAAATACAAATCTTACTGTGATAAATAATCCTTATGGTGATAAACTGATGCTATGATATAAAGCTTATTTAAGGAAGACCTCAGAGTCTGCCCTGTTTCATCATGGTTGGGGAGGGGGCACAGAATTCGGCCGAACCAAACTTCCCAATCCTCGCAGACACGAGCTGATTTTGAGCGAGAAACGCAGGTTTTTTCACAATACTGCTTGAAAATTCACCTGTATTATCATCATATCCAAACAAGAATCTATGTGATTATGTGTTCGGTGCAATAAAAAAAAACAGAGTGTGTAGTTCCTCTTTAAGAGGGGATTTCATTAACCGATTATAGCTAATTATAGGAAGTAATGGGGTAGGACAAGAAGCGCTTTTGAGTTGTAAAAAAAACCTCCTCCTTTCAGTTTAGAAAGGTTGAATTGCAGAAAATGTATAATTGTATTTGCTTTAGGGAGTTTTTCTTTGTGGTGCTGATTCTACTCTGTGTACTATTTTTATATACAGATCTTTACAATTTACCCATCTTATTAGGCAAACGATACATCTTTATTACTCAAGCTCCTGTATAAAAATACACTGCATTACCATTTCCCTAAGCACCTAAGAAAATTCATGGACATCATCTGAAGAACACCTGCTTAAACATATACATGAGTCATTCATTGGATGTTGTTCTGAGCTCAGGGAATATTTTTCATGAATACGCCTAAGATTATTGTTTGTTGCTAATTGAGTTTAATTGCTAAATGATTTCACAATGAGCTTAGGGAGCATGCTGAGTATGTTTTGTTAGATGTATGGATGATATTCTCTCTACATAGATGAACTATACGAATCAACTTCTAGACATTGCTTGTTGCCTGGTTCAAATATGCATTTAGCTGGCTTGTTTATTTGGCTTATTTTCCTCAGTTGAACTTAATATTGTAGTAAGTCCCCCTGACATTTTCCTTTCAGAATAAACAATTGACTTTAACAAGCTGTTATTTGCATGCTGTGTGCACACTAGGTGATAAGGCAATGAGCACAGTGAATGAATGACAGAGGGCATCAGTTACTTCTATGCTACATAAAACACACACAACACCGTTATAATTAGAGGATCACAAACCGGCATACAATAGCTGAGAGTTCGCCATATGATCAAATCAATTCAGTCTGATCACAAAACCATTCGACTGAATTTTCTCATCAGTAAACGTCTATATATATTGCATCAAATGTTGTTGTGTTTATATCTAAACTGAAGGCTTATGTAAGATAGTCGATATCTTTGTTTTGCTTGTGTTCTCGCTTGCTTTCATTTCCTTTGTACTTTCCACACCAGAAAAGCTCATCCAGCTTTGTCTCATTTTAAGTCATGACAATAAAAAAATGTTTGAAGTAATGTTAATGGTTCCTACTTGGTCCATAATACACATTTTACCACTCCCTGAGTGTCTGCCCTGACCATCAATCCTGCTCTGAAATGGCCAAAACTGTGGTGCCTGCTGGTCTTAAAGTCTTCTGTGTGATTTTAAGAAACAAAAGCCATAAAGATGTTTTAAGATGTTCAACGTTTTTAGGGCTGAACCAGCTCTCTAAGGTTCCAATTAAAAGCTTTGTTTGTAAGTAACTTGAACTACTGTATAGCTCACTGGTTGTTGTTCTGTCGATTGTGAACATTGAGGGCTCATGGTGAAACTAGGACAAACCTAAGTTTTGACCACTTGTCGGTCTCCTTTATCTCTAGGCCCCGTGGAGAAGCATGTGATGACTCACGCAAGGCAGAAGGGTTCCCTCAGGCAGAGCGACAGTAGTGCTGAGCGGTGGGACAACTGCCCTCCTTGGCCACATGTTGGCACTATGGGCGACGCCTGTCCTGAGCGCTCACTTCGATTCGGGAGGACAAAGAAGATAAGTGAGATCATCAAACAAAAGAAAGTCAAGGCTCAGAAGGTGAAAGACAAAAGAGGGAGGACAGAAAAATCTGATCAGAACAGAAAACACGACCGGAGGCGGGATAAGAAACGGGACAGGAAGTCGTATCCTTTGCGCAGGAGGGCAGGGGCTTCAGATGGGGAGGGACTCAGCTGTCACGTCCTCCTTACACGATTGGAGGAAAGCATCCGCGACCAGGAAAATTCTAAAGAAAGCGCACGAAAGGATGCACGCCGACATTCATCTCTTAAACCCAAACCCAAAAAAGGGAAACGCAGTGAAAGAAAAGGGGCAAAGTCATTACCAAAAACCAAATCTAACAGTCAGAGTCATGGCGAGTGTATTCTTGTCCCACAACCTCGCAAGCGCAGACTGGCCTCTCTCAATGCTGAGGCAGTGAACAGTCTACTGCTTGAAAGAGCTACTGACCCTCAGACGGCAGTGAAACAGGCCAGGCGACAGGAAGAGCCCACGAATGGAGGGACGTCACTGGATGCAAATCCAACCAAGAGTCGTGTCCGTGGAGGTACGAAGGCTACACGAAGGAAACGTCAGTAAAGCCTCCACGTCTCACAAACTTGAACTGTGCCAAAGCTCTAAGCAGGTCAAAAAGGCCAAAGCCAAACGAGCAGAGAGCGTGCGGATGAGTCAGGAGAGTCTGGATGCCCCCACCCCCAGACGACTGGCTGGACTCAACGCTGCAGCCCTGCTGAAGTTAACCAGCTCCTCTGCTACCAGTAAACCGAGAGTAAAGGCTGCACCCACAGCCACCATCACATCAGACTGCAAGGTTCCTGCTTCGGTCTCAACCCCAAAACAGCTCCCCAGGGTCAAACTCAAACACAAAGGGCGCTTACAAAAGCAGAAGGGGAAAAAGGTCCCTCCCCTCCACAGTGGCTGCACAGCCTGCAAGAAGAAGGCGGACTTTGAGCCCAAAGTGGAGTGGGAGACCGGCAGCAGCACCCATCGACTGACCAAACCAGGCTACCAGTCACGCAGCATGCTAGCGTACCCGCTAAAGCAAGTGAAGGAAGAGCCGCTGGAAACCGAATTGAGCCCATACTACTGCTGTCCGCCAGAGGGCTCAGTAGAATACTGCCATCGCTTGGCCTTCTTCCTGGGCCAACAGCCCTACGGAGAATCAAACGAACAGCCACTTAACTCAGCCATGACTCCTGTGAAGCGCGAGTGCCTCGTAACCTCACCGTCCCTGACTCATTCCCACCCGCACAGAGCTCTGACCCTCAGCCCCCACTCCTGCCTCTGCACCGCCGACCACTGCTTCTCTAGCTACTACGTTCACATTGCCCACCCGACACACACTGGAACACCATCAGCAAGCCTGGCCTCGCGACCTCTGAACTTTACCCCTTCCAGTTTATGCCCTAATCGGACGACTGGCTCCAAGCTGCTGGATCCGCGGGTGTCCCACGGCTCGGGGCTGGCCCACCCCGCCTACTGCAACTCGGTGGACTTCGCCCTGTTACGGTGACGCCTGCGGGATCAGCGGCTACGCCTACAGAGCCATGCCTCCCGTCACCAGCAGGGGTTGTTCTTTCAGTACAGGATGCACTGAATGCACAAACAGCATCAAAACAGGTGAGTGGAAAAAGGAGACGGATGATCACTGAAGTATTTCAGCTGATTAAAATTCCAGACAGTTACTGAAGGAAGTAAGTGAATGAAGCAAATAGTCAATATCACACTTAGACTGTCTAAACAACCACATTTAACATTTTCAATAAGATCTGGAGCAGGTTACTGAAAGAAACCCATATCCCAGTGTTATTGAGGTGTTACTTAAATAACTAAAGAGTCCTTTGTTGTTAAATGTTTGCCTAAGGCTAGTTGTGTGGCCCAAGTGTGAACCTTTCTGTTTTTTTGTTGTCTTTTTTGTTGTTCTGAGCTTTGAAAGTGTCCATAGCTTTAGGCTCTGACTTAGATATTCCTTGATAAGGAGCTCTATGCTCATATGTAATATTTTCCATGACAATTATGTTATACATGGTTGGACTGATGAATAAGATAAAAAAGAAGCAGCAGAACCATGCAATTGCTAATTTTATGTAACTGCACGTATGCAACTGCAACCTAAAGTTTACTAACATTAGCTACTTTTACAGTACGACTGTAGCAGCAAAACACCTGAGTGTAAACTGATCAAATTTGTAAGAGGAAGATTGTGTCATTTAGTCTTTCAAATGGTACATAGTCGAGCTTTAAGTGCAAATTAGATCTTTGTTGGTTTCTTGTTGTATTATTAAGTGTTGCTTTCACCCTTTACTTTTCCAGAGGGTTACTCCTCTCCTCAGGGTGACCACAGCCCCTCCCTTCTGGTTCCCCCCTCCATGCCTATCTCCAGCTGCCCTCTATCCAGCGTGCCCACTTCCACCCAGACTAAACCCCACCTGCTAACCCCCCTGTCAGGGCGGGACCAGCCCCAGGCTAGGTTAAAGCTGGCCACAGAATGCCCAGAGAGCAACGAGCCCTCCAACGGCTCCCTGTCCATGGGCCGCACACGGCTGCCCCAGAAACAGCCGTCGCCCTTGCCAAGCCTCCACAGCACCAAACAAAAGAGAGTCAGCCGCAGACGTGCCACCAACGGTTGGCGGCCTGTGGGAATGCCCACGGAGAGAGAGGTCTTTATTGCGGTAGGTTATTTGCGAATGCTACTCTGAGTAGAGAAGATGAGCAAGAGATTAGAGAGCTTTTTGTCTGGTTGTCTCTCTAGTGAGACTGTTTCTCTTCTATTCCACTACCTGATAATAACCTGTTAGGAGAAACCTTAGCATCCACTCATGTGCTTGGCAGAAAGAAAAAAAATCAGCTCTAGAGGGAAAAGATAATTGTGTTTTGACCACACAGCTCCGTGTGACAGGTTCCTTTTTGTCTTTATAATGAGAATTATATCTGTCCCTGTCGGTGTGTATGCGTGCATGTGAATGTGTCTGTCTCAGGGAGAGGATGAGACGGCCCTGCGGCAGTGTTATGAAGGAGTGGAGAGGGACGGTGAAGTGATACATGTCAGAGACACTGTGCTGCTACGATCGGGCCCCAGGAAGAAATCCCTCCCATATGTTGCCAAGATATCATCCCTGTGGGAGGACCCCAAAACAGGTAAGGGAGACGAGGAGGGGGAGATCATGAGATCATATGATGGACGAAGGGACATATGGCCAAGATTGTTTACGTGTGTGTTTGTGTGTGTGTGTGTTTGTGTGTGTGTGTGTGTGTGTGTGTGTGTGTGTGTGTGTGTGTGTGTGTGTGTGTGTGTGTGTGTGTGTGTGTGTGTGTGTGTGTGTGTGTGTGTGTGTGTGTGTGTGTGTGTGTGTGTGTGTGTGTGTGTGTGTGTGTGTGTTATATTTGCCTTCTCAGGAGAGCTGATGATGAGTCTTTTCTGGTACTACCGACCTGAGCACACACAGGGAGGGCCGAGATCCCAGCACACACTGTGAGGTGAGGCTCCATTTAATGTTGGCCAGCGGTCAAATGACAGCTTTGCAGGAAAACAGCAACAGCACACTAAAACTGTGTGTGTGTGTCCTATTAAAAACAAATGAACTGAAGTAAACGAATGCCTAGATGTGTACATTAATGGACGAGTATTTGACATTCACATTCACATACAATTATTTCATTAGTAAATGCAGACAAACTATAATATCAATATGAAAGTGTGAAATAATCCAATACATTTTTATAACTCAGCTTATTAAAATTGTTTAATATTATTTGTTTGTTTCACATTGTCATGGTTTATTACATATTTGAACTGGATATAGAATTACTCATTTCATAATGTAATTATATTTGTTTAACATTAAATACCTTGGTGCACCATAGTGTTATATCTCATATCTCCCTTCCATTACTTGCATCACATATTTATGGGCTGAAATAGACATTTTGTGATGATCAATTACTCGTTCTTCATAAGTAAGCGGTAATGCGTAATGATGTGTCCTGAAAATAATGTGCGAGGAGGAGGTGAGCAAACAGTCACCGCTGCTGGAGACGTTATTATCTTCCCCTCTGCAGCCCTGAAACTGTTGAAAGTTGGGTAGCACTTTAGTGTGACCACAATGCCAAATGATGATATCTCTGCCATGTCAGACAAAAAGAGAAGAGCAATTTCAGCGTTAGAAAGTGAAACACTGCTCATGTATATATTCACGACGGATGTCTACAGCATGTTTTGAGTAGAGCAGGGTTTTTGTGTGTGTGGCAGTGGCATGTAAGGTGGAAACGCAGAAGCAGTTCTATTGCACATGAACAGCTACGCTCTCCTCTGTGCTCACAGTTAAAGAGTGCTGTCATTTCTTCAGCCCTCAGCCAGCGCTATAGGAGACACTTGTGTTGATGTGACATTGTTCGCCCACTGTTGGTTTCAGAATGAGATTTTCGCCTCTCGGCATCAGGATGAAAATAGTGTGGCCTGCATAGAAGACAGATGCTACGTTCTCCCACTAGCCCAGTACTGTAGGTAAGTACACAGACACACAAACAGGAATACACACCAGCGAAGAGAAAAAGTATTTTTAAAGATTTGGTGTCGCTCCTTTTTAATTAAAACATCTGCTTCGTCGATATGTGGAAGCATGTTTTTCCTTTTAAATAAACCTACAGTAGCATGAAGATACATTTGACTTATATTATATAATATATTTGTATTTTTTAGATTTTGTGCCTTGGTGAAGCGGCGTGCCGAAGGCGCTCCACCTGGCAGCGCCAGCATGGTGCCCTGCCGCGCCGACTTTGCCCCCCCTTCCCACCGCTGTGTGCCCACAGACGTCGGCCCCGAGCTGGTGTATCTCTGCCGGCACGTCTACGACTACCGCTTTGGACGTATCCTGAAGAACCTGCAGTAGAGAGAAGAAGGGGTGCATTAATTAATCACCTCCCCTCCGGCACAGAGGTGGGGGGGGTGATGAAGGACTGAAAACTCCTGTCTTTTCTGCTGGGGACCGTTACGATCACAGGGAAGGGGGATGATGGGGTGGGCTTGGTTTTGAAGCAACAAGTATTTGACACATTATGAAGCACAGATCCCTTTAGTTGACTGCAGAGGGGTTACAATGTGATAGAATCCATCTCTGTCAGAGCACCGACATTTCCTGGTTTGGAAGACCGAGGAATATTCATTCATCAGCTTGGATATTTCAGCTTCAACAATCCTCCGAGGTTACTTGGAGGCTTGCGTGCGTCCCCCTCCTCGCCTGCCAGGAATGCAGAACACCAGGCTGAACTGGGCTCCTGTCAGTGCCGCGTTTCCCCCAAAGCATCTTAGCACAACAATCATGTTTGTTCCATTTGTAAGCCAGTGGCTCAGGAATGGTCCGGTGCTAAGGTGCTTCCGGGAGAACACAAGCCTGCACTGTCAGCCCAATGTTAACAGTGTTCAACCAGCCGGGGTGAAGGAGCAGCTAATGTGTCGTCTTATTTCTCCCTGATTTGAGTTTGTCTCAGTTGTTTGTTTCTGTGTGTGTGAAAGAGAGAGTGGGAGAGCGAGTGTTGTCAGTGTGGATAAAGGGATAAATGTGGGTATGTGTGATGGTTTTTTAGGAGACTTTCAGGCAATCAAACCAAACAAGCAGCTTTAGAGGAAGTGGAGCTCTCTCCGCACGTCCTCTCTCCTGTGTGCCACAGTGCACTGACAGAAACATTTTCATCTCGAGCGATGATCTGCGTAAACTAAAATACTGTATCTGAAGGGGGTTTGTGAGACTGATTTTTCCTT